>NC_133354.1:28862587-29162587 GCF_030506205.2 Paramisgurnus dabryanus
ATATAATCCAATTCATGGACGCCCTCGAGCATAAAACCTTCACCGATAGGACTTAACTCTGGAAGAAATTCCCGGTAGGGCGCCATGGCTTAGCCGGTCAAAGCGCCTGTCTTGTAAACAGGAGATCCTGGGTTCGAATCCCAGTGGTGCCTTCTTACGATGTTTGCGGTCCTCGGCCCCCACTCAGTGGCTTTCTTGTCACATTGTTGTATCTCTTCATACTGTGACTCATCCTCCCTCAAAACAGATTTTAAAATCTGTTTTGAGAATCCCAGCGTTTCCTTCCTTTGTCAGTCTCTGCTCTCCCATCTACATGAAAGGCAGGAGGTCCGGGCAGAAAATACGACTGAAATGTTCCCGTTTTCAATAGACCTGAAGCCATGTGACGTTAGGGTGCACAGCATCAGCCGGTCAAAGGGCCTGTCTTGTCAACAGACTGTTGAATTTCAAGCCATGCCTTCCTTTCAACGGCTGTTCTCCGGTTTAATTTGGAGAAAAGAGGTCCACAAGGAGGTTTGACTTTCTTGTACTTGGTTTAATTAAAATATAGCCATGGAGTTTAAGGATGTCCTGGCATAGCTGTTCAGTGATCATGTCTTGTAAACAGATTGTTCAATTCCAAGTGATTCCATCCTTTTAGTTGCTGTTTCTCCGTTCCACACGAAAGGCAGGAGGTCCAAAAAGAAAATATGACAGTCTTGTTCCTGTTTTCAAAAGATCTGAAGACATGTGACGTAAGGTTGCACACCATTGGCTGGTGAAAGTTCCTGTCCTTTCATCTGGAGATCCTGAATTCGTATCCCAAAAATGCCTTCCATTTGACAATTGTGCTCATTGGCATATGGAAAGAGCAGAAGGTAAAAATAGTAATTGTAACTCTTGGGCTGAAAAATACAAAAGCTAATAATAATTTAAATCTGTCTTCATCCAGAATTGTGTGCAAAACATCAGTGCTTTTGCATGTAGGCTCTGTGGCGCAATGGATAGCGCATTGGACTTCTAGATTATGAGTTGATGTGATTCAAAGGTTGTGGGTTCGAGTCCCACCAGAGTCGCAGGGTTTTAGCTCTGAAGACCCTGCTCAATGCATTTCATCTTACATTGTTGTTCCTGTTCATACTGTGACTCACCCTTCCACAATCGGCAGGTGGATTGTGGCGCCGTGGCTTAGTTGGTTAAAGCGCCTGTCTAGTAAACAGGAGATCCTGGGTTCGAATCCCAGCGGAGCCTTTATCATGTGGCCAACTAAAGTCCGTTTCTTTGGCTGTTTCTCAGTTGAGATATGGTACATCCTGATAATTCAGAGTTGTCACGACAGCGGTCTGTTTTCAGCGAAAGGCCTGTACTTTGGGCAAAACTTTCTAGTTTTCTCCCTAACGGACCAATATAATCCAATTCATGGACACCCTTGAGCATAAAACCTTCACTGATAGGACTTAACTCTGGAAGAGATTCCCAGTAGGGCGCCATGGCTTAGCCGGTCACAGCGCCTGTCTTGTAAACAGGAGATCCTGGGTTCAAATCCCAGTGGTGCCTTCTTACCATGTTTGCGGTCCTCCGCCCCCACTCAGTGGCTTTCTTGTCACATTGTTGTATCTCTTCATACTGTGACTCATCCTCCCTCAAAACAGATTTTAAAATCCCAGTGGTGCTTTCAGTCTGTAGCCTGCTAAGGGCTTTCTTTGTTTCTGTTTATCAGATGAAATACAACCTCCTTATAATTCATGGTTGTTATGAAAGCTGTCATAACTTCCAGATATTTTTGGAAAACGGAAGAATCTGATTTATGAACAACCTTTACCCTAAAGCCTTCACTAATAGGGCTTAATTTCCTGTCAGGACGCCATGTCTTTTGCCTGGCTTTGTTCTCAAGGGTGTCCATGGCCAAAGCACCTGTCTTGTAAGTGGGAGATTACGTGATCAAAATCGCAGTGGTGCCTTTTATCAGTGGTTGTGGTCTTTGGCCTTCATGAAAGGCAGAATGGCGTCAAGGAGATTAAACTTTCTTTTACCTGTCTAAATGAAAAGAAAGCCGTGCAATTTTAGGATGCCCTGGCATTGCTGTCCAAAGACCATGTCTTGTAAACGAATTGTTCGAATCCCAGCGTTTCCTTCCTTTGTCAGTCTCTGCTCTCCCATCTACATGAAAGGCAGGAGGTCCGGGCAGAAAATACGACTGAAATGTTCCCGTTTTCAATAGACCTGAAGCCATGTGACGTTAGGGTGCACAGCATCAGCCGGTCAAAGGGCCTGTCTTGTCAACAGACTGTTGAATTTCAAGCCATGCCTTCCTTTCAACGGCTGTTCTCCGGTTTAATTTGGAGAAAAGAGGTCCACAAGGAGGTTTGACTTTCTTGTACTTGGTTTAATTAAAATATAGCCATGGAGTTTAAGGATGTCCTGGCATAGCTGTTCAGTGATCATGTCTTGTAAACAGATTGTTCAATTCCAAGTGATTCCATCCTTTTAGTTGCTGTTTCTCCGTTCCACACGAAAGGCAGGAGGTCCAAAAAGAAAATATGACAGTCTTGTTCCTGTTTTCAAAAGATCTGAAGACATGTGACGTAAGGTTGCACACCATTGGCTGGTGAAAGTTCCTGTCCTTTCATCTGGAGATCCTGAATTCGTATCCCAAAAATGCCTTCCATTTGACAATTGTGCTCATTGGCATATGGAAAGAGCAGAAGGTAAAAATAGTAATTGTAACTCTTGGGCTGAAAAATACAAAAGCTAATAATAATTTAAATCTGTCTTCATCCAGAATTGTGTGCAAAACATCAGTGCTTTTGCATGTAGGCTCTGTGGCGCAATGGATAGCGCATTGGACTTCTAGATTATGAGTTGATGTGATTCAAAGGTTGTGGGTTCGAGTCCCACCAGAGTCGCAGGGATTTAGCTCCGAAGACCCTGCTCAATGCATTTCATCTTATATTGTTGTTCCTGTTCATACTGTGACTCACCCTTCCACAATCGGCAGACGGAAGGTGGCGCCGTGGCTTAGTTGGTTAAAGCGCCTGTCTAGTAAACAGGAGATCCTGGGTTCGAATCCCAGCGGAGCCTTTATCATGTGGCCAACTAAGGTCAGTTTCTTTGGCTGTTTCTCAGTTGAGATATGGTACATCCTGATAATTCAGAGTTGTCACGACAGCGGTCTGTTTTCAGTGAAAGGCCTGTACTTTGGGCAAAACTTTCTAGTTTTCTCCCTAACGGACCAATATAATCCAATTCATGGACGCCCTCGAGCATAAAACCTTCACTGATAGGACTTAACTCTGGAAGAGATTCCCGGTAGGGCGCCATGGCTTAGCCGGTCAAAGCGCCTGTCTCGTAAACAGGAGATCCTGGGTTCGAATCCCAGTGGTGCCTTCTTACGATGTTTGCGGTCCTCGGCCCCCACTCAGTGGCTTTCTTGTCACATTGTTGTATCTCTTCATACTGTGACTCATTACTTACTTACTTACTTATCTCCTTGGATTCCCCGTGGAACAAAGGGCCTCAACATTAGCTCTCCAACGCAGTCTATTCTGGACAGCCTTTTTCAGTTCACCCCACGACAGGTTGCACTTCTTCATTTCCTCTTCGCAGGATCGTCTCCAGGTGGTCTTAGGGCGACCGACCCGTCTCTTTCCCTGAGGATTCCACTGCAAAGCCTGCCGGGTGATGTCCTGTGGGGGCTTCCGCAGGGTGTGTCCTATCCATCGCCATTTACGCCTGGCAATCTGCTGCTTGATGGGATCTTGGTTTGTCCGCTGCCACAAATCAGTGTTTGTTAGTTTGTCTGTCCACCTAATCTTCAGTAAGCTGCGAAGGCAGCCATTGACAAATACTTGGAGTTTGTTGGTTAGGGTGTTGGTGACTCTCCAGGTCTCTGAGCCATAAAGGAGGACAGATTTAACGTTGCTGTTGAAAATTCGTATTTTGTTACGGACAGATAGGGATGTTGACCTCCAGACTGGTCTCAAGGTAATAAAGGCGTATCTAGCTTTCCCAATTCTGGCTTTGATGTCCTCATCAGAACCTCCTCTTGCAGATACCATGCTGCCCAGGTAGGTGAAAGAAGTGACTTCTTTCAGCTCGCTGTCTCCAAGGGTGATTGGCTGCTGCTGCTTTTTAAACAGTGTCATGATAACAGTCTTTTCTAAGTTGATCTGCAGTCCAGTCTTGGATGCTTCATGGACTAGGTTATCGGTTTTCTGTTGCATATGTTGGCATTTCTGTGACATTAGGCACAAGTCATCTGCAAAGTCCAAGTCTTCAAGAGATTGATTAATGGACCACTGGATTCCGGTTTTTCCTGTTTTAGTTGTCTGATGCATCACCCAGTCGACCACCAACAGAAAGATCATTGGGGAGAGCATGCATCCTTGCCGGACTCCTGTTCTCACCTCAAATTCCTCTGTCAATTTGCCGTTATGGATAATTTGGCACGTGGCGCCTTCATAAAGTTGTTGGATCAGTGTGATGAAACTTTGAGGGATTCCATAATGGTTAAGGAGCTGCCAGATGGTTTCCCTGTCCACACTGTCGAACGCTTGACGAAAGTCAATGAAGTTAAGGTACAATGGTGACTGCCACTCCAAGGATTGTTCGATAATGATTCGGAGTGTGGCTATCTGATCTGTACATGACTTTTCTTTCCTGAAGCCGGCTTGTTCTGGCCTAAGTTTTTCTTCCACTGCGTCTTTCAGCCGGTCAAGAATAATGCGGGTCAGTACTTTGCTCGGTACTGAAAGTAGCATGATGCCTCGCCAATTATTGCAGGATCCTAGATCTCCTTTTTTGGGAAGTTTTACCATGTGTCCTTTTTTCCAGTCTGCTGGTACTCTTCCTACCCTCCAAACCTTCTGCAGTAGAGGCAGCAGCATGTTGACTGTGGTTGAAAGGTCTGCCTTGAGCGCCTCTGGGGGAATTCCATCTGGGCCGGCTGCTTTCCCATTTTTCAAGATCTTCAAGGCTTTTAGGATTTCTGCTTTCGTAGGTGGGTTGGTGTTGACTTTGAGTGGTGAGTCTGCAGGGGGGATGTCTGGCCTTTCTGATGGCAGGGGTTGATTTAGGAGTTCTTTAAAGTGATCAGCCCATCGTTGCCTCTGGTCTTTCTCTTTACTGATGGGGTTTCCTACTCTGTCTTTAACCGGTTTGTCCACATTTGTTTTCTTAGTCGAGAGAGTCTTAGTGACCTTATACAGAGTACTGAGGTCCCTCTTTCCTGCTGCCTGTTCTGCCTCCGTTGCTAGCGCATCATAAAAGAGCCTCTTGTCTTTTCTGGCACTTTTCTTAACTTTCTTGTTTATTTGGGTATATTTATCTCGAAGAACTTTCTTTTCCTCTTCGTTCTTGTTGCTGTTAATCTGCTGTTTGATGTCTTTTCTGCTCTTTATCAGTTGCCATGTGTCACTGGAGAGCCATTCCTTTGTTGTCCATTCTCTTTTGCCCAGCACTTCTTGGCACGTGTCTGTCAATGTGTCTCTTAGGGAGCTCCAGTGTTCTTCCAATGGTGTTTCTTCTGTCACCAAGTTCAAGGCTTCAAATCTGTTTTTCAGGGAGGCTGAAAAGGTGTCTCTGTAGTCTTTCTCTTTCAGCCACTGGGTGTTAAACTTGATGTGAGGTCGGTTGGCTATGTCTCTGAAGGCTCGTAGCTTGACTTTGATAGTTCCAATCACCAAGTGATGGTCTGAGGCTACATCTGCCCCTCGTTGGGATCTTGTGTCTTGCAGGCTTCTTCTCCATTTCCTAGAGATTGTGATGTAGTCTATCTGGTTTTTGGTGTGTCCGTCTGGTGAGATCCAGGTTTCTTTGTGGATGTCTTTATGCTGGAATACACTGCCACCAATTACTAGGTCATTAAAAGCACAAAAGTCAGTGAAAAGCTCGCCATTTTCATTCATTTCTCCAAGGGCCTGAGTTCCCATAATCAACTCTTTTCCAAGGTTGTCTTTTCCTATCTTGGCATTCAGGTCACCCATCAATATCTTGATGTCTCTCTTGGGTAACTCGTTGACTACTGTCTGGAGGGAATTGTAGAAGTTTTCTTTTGCTTCCTTGTCAGCATCGTTAGTAGGTGAGTAGCATTGGATGAGTGTAACTTTCCTTCCCTTGGAGTTGAACCTTGCTGTCATGATTCTAGAGGAGACTGGCTGCCATTCCATAAGGGTTCTGGCTGCTACTGGAGACATCATGATAGCAACTCCCTCTGTGTGGTCATGGTTCTCGTCTGCATGTCCAGAATATAGGATTTTCTCTCCACTGGCAAGAGATGTCATGCCAGACCCATTCCATCTGCACTCACAGATTCCCAGTACTTGGATGTTATATCTGTTCATCTCACTTGCCACCTGAGCTGCTTTTCCAGTTTCGTGCATGGTTCGTACGTTCCAAGTTCCGATCTTTGTTGTTGCTTTTATCGTCAGGAGATTCGTCAGCTGGTTGGCTTCCGTGCGGCTTTCACCAATCTGCGTCATTTGTCCTCCTGTAGAGGCATCTCCCAGATTAAAGCACTGGTTGGATTCTTCTGTTGCTTTGGTTTCTGTAGCGTTTGGGGTTTTACGGGGTGGGGTTGCTGGCCCCACGCCCAACCCTCCTCCTTTCTCACCCGGGCTTGGGACCGGCCATGGCGGAGTTACTGTGACTCATCCTCCCTCAAAACAGATTTTAAAATCCCAGCGGTGCCTTCAGTCTGTAGCCTGCTAAGGGCTTCCTTTGTTTCTATTTATCAGATGAAATACAACCTCCTTATAATTCATGGTTGTTATGAAAGCTGTCATAACTTCCAGATATTTTTGGAAAACGGACCAATCTGATTTATGAACAACCTTTACCCTAAAGCCTTCACTTATAGGACTTAATTTCCTGTCAGGACGCCATGTCTTTTGCCTGGCTTTGTTCTCAAGGGTCCCCATGGCCAAAGCACCTGTCTTGTAAGTGGGAGATTACGTGATCAAAATCGCAGTGGTGCCTTTTATCAGTGGTTGTGGTCTTTGGCCTTCATGAAATGCAGAATGGCGTCAAGCAGATTAAACTTTCTTTTACCTGTCTAAATGAAAAGAAAGCCGTGCAATTTTAGGATGCCCTGGCATTGCTGTCCAAAGACCATGTCTTGTAAACGAATTGTTCGAATCCCAGCGTTTCCTTCCTTTGTCAGTCTCTGCTCTCCCATCTACATGAAAGGCAGGAGGTCCGGGCAGAAAATACGACTGAAATGTTCCCGTTCGTATCCCAAAAATGCCTTCCATTTGACAATTGTGCTCATTGGCATATGGAAAAAGCAGAAGGTAAAAATAGTAATTGTAACTCTTGGGCTGAAAAATACAAAAGCTAATAATAATTTAAATCTGTCTTCATCCAGAATTGTGTGCAAAACATCAGTGCTTCTGCATGTAGGCTCTGTGGCGCAATGGATAGCGCATTGGACTTCTAGATTATGAGTTGATGTGATTCAAAGGTTGTGGGTTCGAGTCCCACCAGAGTCGCAGGGTTTTAGCTCCGAAGACCCTGCTCAATGCATTTCATCTTACATTGTTGTTCCTGTTCATACTGTGACTCACCCTTCCACAATCGGCAGATGGAGGTTGGCGCCGTGGCTTAGTTGGTTAAAGCGCCTGTCTAGTAAACAGGAGATCCTGGGTTCGAATCCCAGCGGAGCCTTTATCATGTGGCCAACTAAGGTCCGTTTCTTTGGCTGTTTCTCAGTTGAGATATGGCACATCCTGATAATTCAGAGTTGTCACGACAGCGGTCTGTTTTCAGCGAAAGGCCTGTACTTTGGGCAAAACTTTCTAGTTTTCTCCCTAACGGACCAATATAATCCAATTCATGGACGCCCTCGAGCATAAAACCTTCACTGATAGGACTTAACTCTGGAAGAGATTCCCGGTAGGGCGCCATGGCTTAGCCGGTCAAAGCGCCTGTCTTGTAAACAGGAGATCCTGGGTTCGAATCCCAGTGGTGCCTTCTTACGATGTTTGCGGTCCTCTGCCCCCACTCAGTGGCTTTCTTGTCACATTGTTGTATCTCTTCATACTGTGACTCATCCTCCCTCAAAACAGATTTTAAAATCCCAGCGGTGCCTTCAGTCTGTAGCCTGCTAAGGGCTTTCTTTGTTTCTGTTTATCAGATGAAATACAACCTACTTATAATTCATGGTTGTTATGAAAGCTGTCATAACTTCCAGATATTTTTGGAAAACGGACCAATCTGATTTATGAACAACCTTTACCCTAAAGCCTTCACTAATAGGACTTAATTTCCTGTCAGGACGCCATGTCTTTTGCCTGGCTTTGTTCTCAAGGGTGTCCATGGCCAAAGCACCTGTCTTGTAAGTGGGAGATTACGTGATCAAAATCGCAGTGGTGCCTTTTATCAGTGGTTGTGGTCTTTGGCCTTCATGAAAGGCAGAATGGCGTCAAGCAGATTAAACTTTCTTTTACCTGTCTAAATAAAAAGAAAGCCGAGCAATTTTAGGATGCCCTGGCATTGCTGTCCAAAGACCATGTCTTGTAAACGAATTGTTCGAATCCCAGCGTTTCCTTCCTTTGTCAGTCTCTGCTCTCCCATCTACATAAAAGGCAGGAGGTCCGGGCAGAAAATACGACTGAAATGTTCCCGTTTTCAATAGACCTGAAGCCATGTGACGTCAGGGTGCACAGCATCAGCCGGTCAAAGGGCCTGTCTTGTCAACAGACTGTTGAATTTCAAGCCATGCCTTCCTTTCAACGGCTGTTCTCCGGTTTAATTTGGAGAAAAGAGGTCCACAAGGAGGTTTGACTTTCTTGTACTTGGTTTAATTAAAATATAGCCATGGAGTTTAAGGATGTCCTGGCATAGCTGTTCAGTGATCATGTCTTGTAAACAGATTGTTCAATTCCAAGTGATTCCATCCTTTTAGTTGCTGTTTCTCCGTTCCACATGAAAGGCAGGAGGTCCAAAAAGAAAATATGACAGTCTTGTTCCTGTTTTCAAAAGATCTGAAGACATGTGACGTAAGGTTGCACACCATTGGCTGGTGAAAGTTCCTGTCCTTTCATCTGGAGATCCTGAATTCGTATCCCAAAAATGCCTTCCATTTGACAATTGTGCTCATTGGCATATGGAAAGAGCAGAAGGTAAAAATAGTAATTGTAACTCTTGGGCTGAAAAATACAAAAGCTAATAATAATTCAAATCTGTCGTCATCCAGAATTGTGTGCAAAACATCAGTGCTTTTGCATGTAGGCTCTGTGGCGCAATGGATAGCGCATTGGACTTCTAGATTATGAGTTGATGTGATTCAAAGGTTGTGGGTTCGAGTCCCACCAGAGTCGTGGGGTTTTAGCTCCGAAGACCCTGCTCAATGCATTTCATCTTACATTGTTGTTCCTGTTCATACTGTGACTCACCCTTCCACAATCGGCAGATGGAGGGTGGCGCCGTGGCTTAGTTGGTTAAAGCGCCTGTCTAGTAAACAGGAGATCCTGGGTTCGAATCCCAGCGGAGCCTTTATCATGTGGCCAACTAAGGTCTGTTTCTTTGGCTGTTTCTCAGTTGAGATATGGTACATCCTGATAATTCAGAGTTGTCACGACAGCGGTCTGTTTTCAGCGAAAGGCCTGTAGTTTGGGCAAAACTTTCTAGTTTTCTCCCTAACGGACCAATATAATCCAATTCATGGACGCCCTCGAGCATAAAACCTTCACTTATAGGACTTAACTCTGGAAGAGATTCCCGGTAGGGCGCCATGGCTTAGCCGGTCAAAGCGCCTGTCTTGTAAACAGGAGATCCTGGGTTCAAATCCTGTGCCTTCTTACCATGTTTGCGGTCCTCGGCCCCCACTCAGTGGCTTTCTTGTCACATTGTTGTATCTCTTCATACTGTGACTCATCCTCCCTCAAAACAGATTTTAAAATCCCAGCGGTGCCTTCAGTCTGTAGCCTGCTAAGGGCTTTCTTTGTTTCGGTTTATCAGATGAAATACAACCTCCTTATAATTCATGGTTGTTATGAAAGCTGTCATAACTTCCAGATATTTTTGGAAAACGGACCAATCTGATTTATGGACAACCTTTACCCTAAAGCCTTCACTAATAGGGCTTAATTTCCTGTCAGGACGCCATGTCTTTTGCCTGGCTTTGTTCTCAAGGGTGTCCATGGCCAAAGCACCTGTCTTGTAAGTGGGAGATTACGTGATCAAAATCGCAGTGGTGCCTTTTATCAGTGGTTGTGGTCTTTGGCCTTCATGAAAAGCAGAATGGCGTCAAGGAGATTAAACTTTCTTTTACCTGTCTAAATGAAAAGAAAGCCGTGCAATTTTAGGATGCCCTGGCATTGCTGTCCAAAGACCATGTCTTGTAAACGAATTGTTCGAATCCCAGCGTTTCCTTCCTTTGTCAGTCTCTGCTCTCCCATCTACATGAAAGGCAGGAGGTCCGGGCAGAAAATACGACTGAAATGTTCCCGTTTTCAATAGACCTGAAGCCATGTGACGTTAGGGTGCACAGCATCAGCCGGTCAAAGGGCCTGTCTTGTCAACAGACTGTTGAATTTCAAGCCATGCCTTCCTTTCAACGGCTGTTCTCCGGTTTAATTTGGAGAAAAGAGGTCCACAAGGAGGTTTGACTTTCTTGTACTTGGTTTAATTAAAATATAGCCATGGAGTTTAAGGATGTCCTGGCATAGCTGTTCAGTGATCATGTCTTGTAAACAGATTGTTCAATTCCAAGTGATTCCATCCTTTTAGTTGCTGTTTCTCCGTTCCACACGAAAGGCAGGAGGTCCAAAAAGAAAATATGACAGTCTTGTTCCTGTTTTCAAAAGATCTGAAGACATGTGACGTAAGGTTGCACACCATTGGCTGGTGAAAGTTCCTGTCCTTTCATCTGGAGATCCTGAATTCGTATCCCAAAAATGCCTTCCATTTGACAATTGTGCTCATTGGCATATGGAAAGAGCAGAAGGTAAAAATAGTAATTGTAACTCTTGGGCTGAAAAATACAAAAGCTAATAATAATTTAAATCTGTCTTCATCCAGAATTGTGTGCAAAACATCAGTGCTTTTGCATGTAGGCTCTGTGGCGCAATGGATAGCGCATTGGACTTCTAGATTATGAGTTGATGTGATTCAAAGGTTGTGGGTTCGAGTCCCACCAGAGTCGCGGGTTTTAGCTCCGAAGACCCTGCTCAATGCATTTCATCTTACATTGTTGTTCCTGTTCATACTGTGACTCACCCTTCCACAATCGGCAGACGGAAGGTGGCGCCGTGGCTTAGTTGGTTAAAGCGCCTGTCTAGTAAACAGGAGATCCTGGGTTCGAATCCCAGCGGAGCCTTTATCATGTGGCCAACTAAGGTCAGTTTCTTTGGCTGTTTCTCAGTTGAGATATGGTACATCCTGATAATTCAGAGTTGTCACGACAGCGGTCTGTTTTCAGTGAAAGGCCTGTACTTTGGGCAAAACTTTCTAGTTTTCTCCCTAACGGACCAATATAATCCAATTCATGGACGCCCTCGAGCATAAAACCTTCACTGATAGGACTTAACTCTGGAAGAGATTCCTGGTAGGGCGCCATGGCTTAGCCGGTCAAAGCACCTGTCTCGTAAACAGGAGATCCTGGGTTCGAATCCCAGTGGTGCCTTCTTACGATGTTTGCGGTCCTCGGCCCCCACTCAGTGGCTTTCTTGTCACATTGTTGTATCTCTTCATACTGTGACTCATTACTTACTTACTTACTTATCTCCTTGGATTCCCCGTGGAACAAAGGGCCTCAACAACAGCTCTCCAACGCAGTCTATTCTGGACAGCCTTTTTCAGTTCACCCCACGACAGGTTGCACTTCTTCATTTCCTCTTCGCAGGATCGTCTCCAGGTGGTCTTAGGGCGACCGACCCGTCTCTTTCCCTGAGGATTCCACTGCAAAGCCTGCCGGGTGATGTCCTGTGGGGGCTTCAGCAGGGGGTGTCCTATCCATCGCCATTTACGCCTGGCAATCTGCTGCTTGATGGGATCTTGGTTTGTCCGCTGCCACAAATCAGCGTTTGTTAGTTTGTCTGTCCACCTAATCTTCAGTAAGCTGCGAAGGCAGCCATTGACAAATACTTGGAGTTTGTTGGTTAGGGTGTTGGTGACTCTCCAGGTCTCTGAGCCATAAAGGAGGACAGATTTAACGTTGCTGTTGAAAATTCGTATTTTGTTACGGACAGATAGGGATGTTGACCTCCAGACTGGTCTCAAGGTAATAAAGGCGTATCTAGCTTTCCCAATTCTGGCTTTGATGTCCTCATCAGAACCTCCTCTTGCAGATACCATGCTGCCCAGGTAGGTGAAAGAAGTGACTTCTTTCAGCTCGCTGTCTCCAAGGGTGATTGGCTGCTGCTGCTTTTTAAACAGTGTCATGATAACAGTCTTTTCTAAGTTGATCTGCAGTCCAGTCTTGGATGCTTCATGGACTAGGTTATCGGTTTTCTGTTGCATATGTTGGCATTTCTGTGACATTAGGCACAAGTCATCTGCAAAGTCCAAGTCTTCAAGAGATTGATTAATGGACCACTGGATTCCGGTTTTTCCTGTTTTAGTTGTCTGATGCATCACCCAGTCGACCACCAACAGAAAGATCATTGGGGAGAGCATGCATCCTTGCCGGACTCCTGTTCTCACCTCAAATTCCTCTGTCAATTTGCCGTTATGGATAATTTGGCACGTGGCGCCTTCATAAAGTTGTTGGATCAGTGTGATGAAACTTTAAGGGATTCCATAATGGTTAAGGAGCTGCCAGATGGTTTCCCTGTCCACACTGTCGAACGCTTGACGAAAGTCAATGAAGTTAAGGTACAATGGTGACTGCCACTCCAAGGATTGTTCGATAATGATTCGGAGTGTGGCTATCTGATCTGTACATGACTTTTCTTTCCTGAAGCCGGCTTGTTCTGGCCTAAGTTTTTCTTCCACTGCGTCTTTCAGCCGGTCAAGAATAATGCGGGTCAGTACTTTGCTCGGTACTGAAAGTAGCATGATGCCTCGCCAATTATTGCAGGATCCTAGATCTCCTTTTTTGGGAAGTTTTACCATGTGTCCTTTTTTCCAGTCTGCTGGTACTCTTCCTACCCTCCAAACCTTCTGCAGTAGAGGCAGCAGCATGTTGACTGTGGTTGAAAGGTCTGCCTTGAGCGCCTCTGGGGGAATTCCATCTGGGCCGGCTGCTTTCCCATTTTTCAAGATCTTCAAGGCTTTTAGGATTTCTGCTTTCGTAGGTGGGTTGGTGTTGACTTTGAGTGGTGAGTCTGCAGGGGGGATGTCTGGCCTTTCTGATGGCAGGGGTTGATTTAGGAGTTCTTTAAAGTGATCAGCCCATCGTTGCCTCTGGTCTTTCTCTTTACTGATGGGGTTTCCTACTCTGTCTTTAACCGGTTTGTCCACATTTGTTTTCTTAGTCGAGAGAGTCTTAGTGACCTTATACAGAGTACTGAGGTCCCTCTTTCCTGCTGCCTGTTCTGCCTCCGTTGCTAGCGCATCATAAAAGAGCCTCTTGTCTTTTCTGGCACTTTTCTTAACTTTCTTGTTTATTTGGGTATATTTATCTCGAAGAACTTTCTTTTCCTCTTCGTTCTTGTTGCTGTTAATCTGCTGTTTGATGTCTTTTCTGCTCTTTATCAGTTGCCATGTGTCACTGGAGAGCCATTCCTTTGTTGTCCATTCTCTTTTGCCCAGCACTTCTTGGCACGTGTCTGTCAATGTGTCTCTTAGGGAGCTCCAGTGTTCTTCCAATGGTGTTTCTTCTGTCACCAAGTTCAAGGCTTCAAATCTGTTTTTCAGGGAGGCTGAAAAGGTGTCTCTGTAGTCTTTCTCTTTCAGCCACTGGGTGTTAAACTTGATGTGAGGTCGGTTGGCTATGTCTCTGAAGGCTCGTAGCTTGACTTTGATAGTTCCAATCACCAAGTGATGGTCTGAGGCTACATCTGCCCCTCGTTGGGATCTTGTGTCTTGCAGGCTTCTTCTCCATTTCCTAGAGATTGTGATGTAGTCTATCTGGTTTTTGGTGTTTCCGTCTGGTGAGATCCAGGTTTCTTTGTGGATGTCTTTATGCTGGAATACACTGCCACCAATTACTAGGTCATTAAAAGCACAAAAGTCAGTGAAAAGCTCGCCATTTTCATTCATTTCTCCAAGGGCCTGAGTTCCCATAATCAACTCTTTTCCAAGGTTGTCTTTTCCTATCTTGGCATTCAGGTCACCCATCAATATCTTGATGTCTCTCTTGGGTAACTCGTTGACTACTGTCTGGAGGGAATTGTAGAAGTTTTCTTTTGCTTCCTTGTCAGCATCGTTAGTAGGTGAGTAGCATTGGATGAGTGTAACTTTCCTTCCCTTGGAGTTGAACCTTGCTGTCATGATTCTAGAGGAGACTGGCTGCCATTCCATAAGGGTTTTGGCTGCTACTGGAGACATCATGATAGCAACTCCCTCTGTGTGGTCATGGTTCTCGTCTGCATGTCCAGAATATAGGATTTTCTCTCCACTGGCAAGAGATGTCATGCCAGACCCATTCCATCTGCACTCACAGATTCCCAGTACTTGGATGTTATATCTGTTCATCTCACTTGCCACCTGAGCTGCTTTTCCAGTTTCGTGCATGGTTCGTACGTTCCAAGTTCCGATCTTTGTTGTTGCTTTTATCGTCAGGAGATTCGTCAGCTGGTTGGCTTCCGTGCGGCTTTCACCAATCTGCGTCATTTGTCCTCCTGTAGAGGCATCTCCCAGATTAAAGCACTGGTTGGATTCTTCTGTTGCTTTGGTTTCTGTAGCGTTTGGGGTTTTACGGGGTGGGGTTGCTGGCCCCACGCCCAACCCTCCTCCTTTCTCACCCGGGCTTGGGACCGGCCATGGCGGAGTTACTGTGACTCATCCTCCCTCAAAACAGATTTTAAAATCCCAGCGGTGCCTTCAGTCTGTAGCCTGCTAAGGGCTTCCTTTGTTTCTATTTATCAGATGAAATACAACCTCCTTATAATTCATGGTTGTTATGAAAGCTGTCATAACTTCCAGATATTTTTGGAAAACGGACCAATCTGATTTATGAACAACCTTTACCCTAAAGCCTTCACTAATAGGGCTTAATTTCCTGTCAGGACGCCATGTCTTTTGCCTGGCTTTGTTCTCAAGGGTCCCCATGGCCAAAGCACCTGTCTTGTAAGTGGGAGATTACGTGATCAAAATCGCAGTGGTGCCTTTTATCAGTGGTTGTGGTCTTTGGCCTTCATGAAAGGCAGAATGGCGTCAAGCAGATTAAACTTTCTTTTACCTGTCTAAATGAAAAGAAAGCCGTGCAATTTTAGGATGCCCTGGCATTGCTGTCCAAAGACCATGTCTTGTAAACGAATTGTTCGAATCCCAGCGTTTCCTTCCTTTGTCAGTCTCTGCTCTCCCATCTACATGAAAGGCAGGAGGTCCGGGCAGAAAATACGACTGAAATGTTCCCGTTCGTATCCCAAAAATGCCTTCCATTTGACAATTGTGCTCATTGGCATATGGAAAAAGCAGAAGGTAAAAATAGTAATTGTAACTCTTGGGCTGGAAAATACAAAAGCTAATAATAATTTAAATCTGTTTTCATCCAGAATTATGTGCAAAACATCAGTGCTTTTGCATGTAGGCTCTGTGGCGCAATGGATAGCGCATTGGACTTCTAGATTATGAGTTGATGTGATTCAAAGGTTGTGGGTTCGAGTCCCACCAGAGTTGAGGGTTGTAGCGCCGAAGACCCTGCTCAATGCATTTCATCTTACATTGTTGTTCCTGTTCATACTGTGACTCACCCTTCCACAATCGGCAGATGGAGGGTGGCGCCGTGGCTTAGTTGGTTAAAGCGCCTGTCTAGTAAACAGGAGATCCTGGGTTCGAATCCCAGCGGAGCCTTTATCATGTGGCCAACTAAGGTCTTTTTCTTTGGCTGTTTCTCAGTTGAGATATGGTACATCCTGATAATTCAGAGTTGTCACGACAGCGGTCTGTTTTCAGCGAAAGGCCTGTACTTTGGGCAAAACTTTCTAGTTTTCTCCCTAACGGACCAATATAATCCAATTCATGGACGCCCTCGAGCATAAAACCTTCACTGATAGGACTTAACTCTGGAAGAGATTCCCGGTAGGGCGCCATGGCTTAGCCGGTCAAAGCGCCTGTCTTGTAAACAGGAGATCCTGGGTTCGAATCCCAGTGGTGCCTTCTTACCATGTTTGCGGTCCTCGGCCCCCACTCAGTGGCTTTCTTGTCACATTGTTGTATCTCTTCATACTGTGACTCATCCTCCCTCAAAACAGATTTTAAAATCCCAGCGGTGCCTTCAGTCTGTAGCCTGCTAAGGGCTTTCTTTGTTTCTGTTTATCAGATGAAATACAACCTCCTTATAATTCATGGTTGTTATGAAAGCTGTCATAACTTCCAGATATTTTTGGAAAACGGACCAATCTGATTTATGAACAACCTTTACCCTAAAGCCTTCACTAATAGGACTTAATTTCCTGTCAGGACGCCATGTCTTTTGCCTGGCTTTGTTCTCAAGGGTGTCCATGGCCAAAGCACCTGTCTTGTAAGTGGGAGATTACGTGATCAAAATCGCAGTGGTGCCTTTTATCAGTGGTTGTGGTCTTTGGCCTTCATGAAAGGCAGAATGGCGTCAAGCAGATTAAACTTTCTTTTACCTGTCTAAATGAAAAGAAAGCCGTGCAATTTTAGGATGCCCTGGCATTGCTGTCCAAAGACCATGTCTTGTAAACGAATTGTTCGAATCCCAGCGTTTCCTTCCTTTGTCAGTCTCTGCTCTCCCATCTACATAAAAGGCAGGAGGTCCGGGCAGAAAATACGACTGAAATGTTCCCGTTTTCAATAGACCTGAAGCCATGTGACGTCAGGGTGCACAGCATCAGCCGGTCAAAGGGCCTGTCTTGTCAACAGACTGTTGAATTTCAAGCCATGCCTTCCTTTCAACGGCTGTTCTCCGGTTTAATTTGGAGAAAAGAGGTCCACAAGGAGGTTTGACTTTCTTGTACTTGGTTTAATTAAAATATAGCCATGGAGTTTAAGGATGTCCTGGCATAGCTGTTCAGTGATCATGTCTTGTAAACAGATTGTTCAATTCCAAGTGATTCCATCCTTTTAGTTGCTGTTTCTCCGTTCCACATGAAAGGCAGGAGGTCCAAAAAGAAAATATGACAGTCTTGTTCCTGTTTTCAAAAGATCTGAAGACATGTGACGTAAGGTTGCACACCATTGGCTGGTGAAAGTTCCTGTCCTTTCATCTGGAGATCCTGAATTCGTATCCCAAAAATGCCTTCCATTTGACAATTGTGCTCATTGGCATATGGAAAGAGCAGAAGGTAAAAATAGTAATTGTAACTCTTGGGCTGAAAAATACAAAAGCTAATAATAATTCAAATCTGTCGTCATCCAGAATTGTGTGCAAAACATCAGTGCTTTTGCATGTAGGCTCTGTGGCGCAATGGATAGCGCATTGGACTTCTAGATTATGAGTTGATGTGATTCAAAGGTTGTGGGTTCGAGTCCCACCAGAGTCGCGGGTTTTAGCTCCGAAGACCCTGCTCAATGCATTTCATCTTACATTGTTGTTCCTGTTCATACTGTGACTCACCCTTCCACAATCGGCAGACGGAAGGTGGCGCCGTGGCTTAGTTGGTTAAAGCGCCTGTCTAGTAAACAGGAGATCCTGGGTTCGAATCCCAGCGGAGCCTTTATCATGTGGCCAACTAAGGTCAGTTTCTTTGGCTGTTTCTCAGTTGAGATATGGTACATCCTGATAATTCAGAGTTGTCACGACAGCGGTCTGTTTTCAGTGAAAGGCCTGTACTTTGGGCAAAACTTTCTAGTTTTCTCCCTAACGGACCAATATAATCCAATTCATGGACGCCCTCGAGCATAAAACCTTCACTGATAGGACTTAACTCTGGAAGAGATTCCTGGTAGGGCGCCATGGCTTAGCCGGTCAAAGCACCTGTCTCGTAAACAGGAGATCCTGGGTTCGAATCCCAGTGGTGCCTTCTTACGATGTTTGCGGTCCTCGGCCCCCACTCAGTGGCTTTCTTGTCACATTGTTGTATCTCTTCATACTGTGACTCATTACTTACTTACTTACTTATCTCCTTGGATTCCCCGTGGAACAAAGGGCCTCAACAACAGCTCTCCAACGCAGTCTATTCTGGACAGCCTTTTTCAGTTCACCCCACGACAGGTTGCACTTCTTCATTTCCTCTTCGCAGGATCGTCTCCAGGTGGTCTTAGGGCGACCGACCCGTCTCTTTCCCTGAGGATTCCACTGCAAAGCCTGCCGGGTGATGTCCTGTGGGGGCTTCAGCAGGGGGTGTCCTATCCATCGCCATTTACGCCTGGCAATCTGCTGCTTGATGGGATCTTGGTTTGTCCGCTGCCACAAATCAGTGTTTGTTAGTTTGTCTGTCCACCTAATCTTCAGTAAGCTGCGAAGGCAGCCATTGACAAATACTTGGAGTTTGTTGGTTAGGGTGTTGGTGACTCTCCAGGTCTCTGAGCCATAAAGGAGGACAGATTTAACGTTGCTGTTGAAAATTCGTATTTTGTTACGGACAGATAGGGATGTTGACCTCCAGACTGGTCTCAAGGTAATAAAGGCGTATCTAGCTTTCCCAATTCTGGCTTTGATGTCCTCATCAGAACCTCCTCTTGCAGATACCATGCTGCCCAGGTAGGTGAAAGAAGTGACTTCTTTCAGCTCGCTGTCTCCAAGGGTGATTGGCTGCTGCTGCTTTTTAAACAGTGTCATGATAACAGTCTTTTCTAAGTTGATCTGCAGTCCAGTCTTGGATGCTTCATGGACTAGGTTATCGGTTTTCTGTTGCATATGTTGGCATTTCTGTGACATTAGGCACAAGTCATCTGCAAAGTCCAAGTCTTCAAGAGATTGATTAATGGACCACTGGATTCCGGTTTTTCCTGTTTTAGTTGTCTGATGCATCACCCAGTCGACCACCAACAGAAAGATCATTGGGGAGAGCATGCATCCTTGCCGGACTCCTGTTCTCACCTCAAATTCCTCTGTCAATTTGCCGTTATGGATAATTTGGCACGTGGCGCCTTCATAAAGTTGTTGGATCAGTGTGATGAAACTTTGAGGGATTCCATAATGGTTAAGGAGCTGCCAGATGGTTTCCCTGTCCACACTGTCGAACGCTTGACGAAAGTCAATGAAGTTAAGGTACAATGGTGACTGCCACTCCAAGGATTGTTCGATAATGATTCGGAGTGTGGCTATCTGATCTGTACATGACTTTTCTTTCCTGAAGCCGGCTTGTTCTGGCCTAAGTTTTTCTTCCACTGCGTCTTTCAGCCGGTCAAGAATAATGCGGGTCAGTACTTTGCTCGGTACTGAAAGTAGCATGATGCCTCGCCAATTATTGCAGGATCCTAGATCTCCTTTTTTGGGAAGTTTTACCATGTGTCCTTTTTTCCAGTCTGCTGGTACTCTTCCTACCCTCCAAACCTTCTGCAGTAGAGGCAGCAGCATGTTGACTGTGGTTGAAAGGTCTGCCTTGAGCGCCTCTGGGGGAATTCCATCTGGGCCGGCTGCTTTCCCATTTTTCAAGATCTTCAAGGCTTTTAGGATTTCTGCTTTCGTAGGTGGGTTGGTGTTGACTTTGAGTGGTGAGTCTGCAGGGGGGATGTCTGGCCTTTCTGATGGCAGGGGTTGATTTAGGAGTTCTTTAAAGTGATCAGCCCATCGTTGCCTCTGGTCTTTCTCTTTACTGATGGGGTTTCCTACTCTGTCTTTAACCGGTTTGTCCACATTTGTTTTCTTAGTCGAGAGAGTCTTAGTGACCTTATACAGAGTACTGAGGTCCCTCTTTCCTGCTGCCTGTTCTGCCTCCGTTGCTAGCGCATCATAAAAGAGCCTCTTGTCTTTTCTGGCACTTTTCTTAACTTTCTTGTTTATTTGGGTATATTTATCTCGAAGAACTTTCTTTTCCTCTTCGTTCTTGTTGCTGTTAATCTGCTGTTTGATGTCTTTTCTGCTCTTTATCAGTTGCCATGTGTCACTGGAGAGCCATTCCTTTGTTGTCCATTCTCTTTTGCCCAGCACTTCTTGGCACG
The DNA here is from genome assembly GCF_030506205.2 of Paramisgurnus dabryanus. Taxonomy (NCBI): domain Eukaryota; kingdom Metazoa; phylum Chordata; class Actinopteri; order Cypriniformes; family Cobitidae; genus Paramisgurnus; species Paramisgurnus dabryanus. Next base: position 28,882,682 of record NC_133354.1, read on the forward strand.
TGTCTGTCAATGTGTCTCTTAGGGAGCTCCAGTGTTCTTCCAATGGTGTTTCTTCTGTCACCAAGTTCAAGGCTTCAAATCTGTTTTTCAGGGAGGCTGAAAAGGTGTCTCTGTAGTCTTTCTCTTTCAGCCACTGGGTGTTAAACTTGATGTGAGGTCGGTTGGCTATGTCTCTGAAGGCTCGTAGCTTGACTTTGATAGTTCCAATCACCAAGTGATGGTCTGAGGCTACATCTGCCCCTCGTTGGGATCTTGTGTCTTGCAGGCTTCTTCTCCATTTCCTAGAGATTTTGATGTAGTCTATCTGGTTTTTGGTGTTTCCGTCTGGTGAGATCCAGGTTTCTTTGTGGATGTCTTTATGCTGGAATACACTGCCACCAATTACTAGGTCATTAAAAGCACAAAAGTCAGTGAAAAGCTCGCCATTTTCATTCATTTCTCCAAGGGCCTGAGTTCCCATAATCAACTCTTTTCCAAGGTTGTCTTTTCCTATCTTGGCATTCAGGTCACCCATCAATATCTTGATGTCTCTCTTGGGTAACTCGTTGACTACTGTCTGGAGGGAATTGTAGAAGTTTTCTTTTGCTTCCTTGTCAGCATCGTTAGTAGGTGAGTAGCATTGGATGAGTGTAACTTTCCTTCCCTTGGAGTTGAACCTTGCTGTCATGATTCTAGAGGAGACTGGCTGCCATTCCATAAGGGTTTTGGCTGCTACTGGAGACATCATGATAGCAACTCCCTCTGTGTGGTCATGGTTCTCGTCTGCATGTCCAGAATATAGGATTTTCTCTCCACTGGCAAGAGATGTCATGCCAGACCCATTCCATCTGCACTCACAGATTCCCAGTACTTGGATGTTATATCTGTTCATCTCACTTGCCACCTGAGCTGCTTTTCCAGTTTCGTGCATGGTTCGTACGTTCCAAGTTCCGATCTTTGTTGTTGCTTTTATCGTCAGGAGATTCGTCAGCTGGTTGGCTTCCGTGCGGCTTTCACCAATCTGCGTCATTTGTCCTCCTGTAGAGGCATCTCCCAGATTAAAGCACTGGTTGGATTCTTCTGTTGCTTTGGTTTCTGTAGCGTTTGGGGTTTTACGGGGTGGGGTTGCTGGCCCCACGCCCAACCCTCCTCCTTTCTCACCCGGGCTTGGGACCGGCCATGGCGGAGTTACTGTGACTCATCCTCCCTCAAAACAGATTTTAAAATCCCAGCGGTGCCTTCAGTCTGTAGCCTGCTAAGGGCTTCCTTTGTTTCTATTTATCAGATGAAATACAACCTCCTTATAATTCATGGTTGTTATGAAAGCTGTCATAACTTCCAGATATTTTTGGAAAACGGACCAATCTGATTTATGAACAACCTTTACCCTAAAGCCTTCACTAATAGGGCTTAATTTCCTGTCAGGACGCCATGTCTTTTGCCTGGCTTTGTTCTCAAGGGTCCCCATGGCCAAAGCACCTGTCTTGTAAGTGGGAGATTACGTGATCAAAATCGCAGTGGTGCCTTTTATCAGTGGTTGTGGTCTTTGGCCTTCATGAAAGGCAGAATGGCGTCAAGCAGATTAAACTTTCTTTTACCTGTCTAAATGAAAAGAAAGCCGTGCAATTTTAGGATGCCCTGGCATTGCTGTCCAAAGACCATGTCTTGTAAACGAATTGTTCGAATCCCAGCGTTTCCTTCCTTTGTCAGTCTCTGCTCTCCCATCTACATGAAAGGCAGGAGGTCCGGGCAGAAAATACGACTGAAATGTTCCCGTTCGTATCCCAAAAATGCCTTCCATTTGACAATTGTGCTCATTGGCATATGGAAAAAGCAGAAGGTAAAAATAGTAATTGTAACTCTTGGGCTGGAAAATACAAAAGCTAATAATAATTTAAATCTGTTTTCATCCAGAATTATGTGCAAAACATCAGTGCTTTTGCATGTAGGCTCTGTGGCGCAATGGATAGCGCATTGGACTTCTAGATTATGAGTTCATGTGATTCAAAGGTTGTGGGTTCGAGTCCCACCAGAGTTGAGGGTTGTAGCGCCGAAGACCCTGCTCAATGCATTTCATCTTACATTGTTGTTCCTGTTCATACTGTGACTCACCCTTCCACAATCGGCAGATGGAGGGTGGCGCCGTGGCTTAGTTGGTTAAAGCGCCTGTCTAGTAAACAGGAGATCCTGGGTTCGAATCCCAGCGGAGCCTTTATCATGTGGCCAACTAAGGTCTTTTTCTTTGGCTGTTTCTCAGTTGAGATATGGTACATCCTGATAATTCAGAGTTGTCACGACAGCGGTCTGTTTTCAGCGAAAGGCCTGTACTTTGGGCAAAACTTTCTAGTTTTCTCCCTAACGGACCAATATAATCCAATTCATGGACGCCCTCGAGCATAAAACCTTCACTGATAGGACTTAACTCTGGAAGAGCTTCCCGGTAGGGCGCCATGGCTTAGCCGGTCAAAGCGCCTGTCTTGTAAACAGGAGATCCTGGGTTCGAATCCCAGTGGTGCCTTCTTACCATGTTTGCGGTCCTCGGCCCCCACTCAGTGGCTTTCTTGTCACATTGTTGTATCTCTTCATACTGTGACTCATCCTCCCTCAAAACAGATTTTAAAATCCCAGCGGTGCCTTCAGTCTGTAGCCTGCTAAGGGCTTTCTTTGTTTCTGTTTATCAGATGAAATACAACCTCCTTATAATTCATGGTTGTTATGAAAGCTGTCATAACTTCCAGATATTTTTGGAAAACGGACCAATCTGATTTATGAACAACCTTTACCCTAAAGCCTTCACTAATAGGGCTTAATTTCCTGTCAGGACGCCATGTCTTTTGCCTGGCTTTGTTCTCAAGTGTCCCCATGGCCAAAGCACCTGTCTTGTAAGTGGGAGATTACGTGATCAAAATCGCAGTGGTGCCTGTTATCAGTGGTTGTGGTCTTTGGCCTTCATGAAAGGCAGAATGGCGTCAAGGAGATTAAACTTTCTTTTACCTGTCTAAATGAAAAGAAAGCCGTGCAATTTTAGGATGCCCTGGCATTGCTGTCCAAAGACCATGTCTTGTAAACGAATTGTTCGAATCCCAGCGTTTCCTTCCTTTGTCAGTCTCTGCTCTCCCATCTACATGAAAGGCAGGAGGTCCGGGCAGAAAATACGACTGAAATGTTCCCGTTTTCAATAGACCTGAAGCCATGTGACGTTAGGGTGCACAGCATCAGCCGGTCAAAGGGCCTGTCTTGTCAACAGACTGTTGAATTTCAAGCCATGCCTTCCTTTCAACGGCTGTTCTCCGGTTTAATTTGGAGAAAAGAGGTCCACAAGGAGGTTTGACTTTCTTGTACTTGGTTTAATTAAAATATAGCCATGGAGTTTAAGGATGTCCTGGCATAGCTGTTCAGTGATCATGTCTTGTAAACAGATTGTTCAATTCCAAGTGATTCCATCCTTTTAGTTGCTGTTTCTCCGTTCCACATGAAAGGCAGGAGGTATAAAAAGAAAATATGACAGTCTTGTTCCTGTTTTCAAAAGATCTGAAGACATGTGACGTAAGGTTGCACACCATTGGCTGGTGAAAGTTCCTGTCCTTTCATCTGGAGATCCTGAATTCGTATCCCAAAAATGCCTTCCATTTGACAATTGTGCTCATTGGCATATGGAAAGAGCAGAAGGTAAAAATAGTAATTGTAACTCTTGGGCTGAAAAATACAAAAGCTAATAATAATTTAAATCTTTCTTCATCCAGAATTGTGTGCAAAACATCAGTGCTTTTGCATGTAGGCTCTGTGGCGCAATGGATAGCGCTGGACTTCTAGATTATGAGTTGATGTGATTCAAAGGTTGTGGGTTCGAGTCCCACCAGAGTCGCAGGGTTTTAGCTCCGAAGACCCTGCTCAATGCATTTCATCTTACATTGTTGTTCCTGTTCATACTGTGACTCACCCTTCCACAATCGGCAGATGGAGGGTGGCGCCATGGCTTAGTTGGTTAAAGCGCCTGTCTAGTAAACAGGAGATCTTGGGTTCGAATCCCAGCGGAGCCTTTATCATGTGGCCAACTAAGGTCCGTTTCTTTGGCTGTTTCTAAGTTGAGATATTGTACATCCTGATAATTCAGAGTTGTCACGACAGCGGTCTGTTTTCAGCGAAAGGCCTGTACTTGGGCAAAACTTTCTAGTTTTCTCCCTAACGGACCAATATAATCCAATTCATGGACGCCCTCGAGCATAAAACCTTCACTGATAGGACTTAACTCTGGAAGAGATTCCCGGTAGGGCGCCATGGCTTAGCCGGTCAAAGCGCCTGTCTTGTAAACAGGAGATCCTGGGTTCGAATCCCAGTGGTGCCTTCTTACCATGTTTGCGGTCCTCGGCCCCCACTCAGTGGCTTTCTTGTCACATTGTTGTATCTCTTCATACTGTGACTCATCCTCCCTCAAAACAGATTTTAAAATCCCAGCGGTGCCTTCAGTCTGTAGCCTGCTAAGGGCTTTCTTTGTTTCTGTTTATCAGATGAAATACAACCTCCTTATAATTCATGGTTGTTATGAAAGCTGTCATAACTTCCAGATATTTTTGGAAAACGGACCAATCTGATTTATGAACAACCTTTACCCTAAAGCCTTCACTAATAGGACTTAATTTCCTGTCAGGACGCCATGTCTTTTGCCTGGCTTTGTTCTCAAGTGTCCCCATGGCCAAAGCACCTGTCTTGTAAGTGGGAGATTACGTGATCAAAATCGCAGTGGTGCCTTTTATCAGTGGTTGTGGTCTTTGGCCTTCATGAAAGGCAGAATGGCGTCAAGGAGATTAAACTTTCTTTTACCTGTCTAAATGAAAAGAAAGCCGTGCAATTTTAGGATGCCCTGGCATTGCTGTCCAAAGACCATGTCTTGTAAACGAATTGTTCGAATCCCAGCGTTTCCTTCCTTTGTCAGTCTCTGCTCTCCCATCTACATGAAAGGCAGGAGGTCCAGGCAGAAAATACGACTAAAATGTTCCCGTTTTCAATAGACCTGAAGCCATGTGACGTTAGGGTGCACAGCATCAGCCGGTCAAAGGGCCTGTCTTGTCAACAGACTGTTGAATTTCAAGCCATGCCTTCCTTTCAACGGCTGTTCTCCGGTTTAATTTGGAGAAAAGAGGTCCACAAGGAGGTTTGACTTTCTTGTACTTGGTTTAATTAAAATATAGCCATGGAGTTTAAGGATGTCCTGGCATAGCTGTTCAGTGATCATGTCTTGTAAACAGATTGTTCAATTCCAAGTGATTCCATCCTTTTAGTTGCTGTTTCTCCGTTCCACATGAAAGGCAGGAGGTATAAAAAGAAAATATGACAGTCTTGTTCCTGTTTTCAAAAGATCTGAAGACATGTGACGTAAGGTTGCACACCATTGGCTGGTGAAAGTTCCTGTCCTTTCATCTGGAGATCCTGAATTCGTATCCCAAAAATGTCTTCCATTTGACAATTGTGTTCATTGGCATATGGAAAGAGCAGAAGGTAAAAATAGTAATTGTAACTCTTGGGCTGAAAAATACAAAAGCTAATAATAATTTAAATCTGTCTTCATCCAGAATTGTGTGCAAAACATCAGTGCTTTTGCATGTAGGCTCTGTGGCGCAATGGATAGCGCATTGGACTTCTGGATTATGAGTTGATGTGATTCAAAGGTTGTGGGTTCGAGTCCCACCAGAGTCGCAGGGTTTTAGCTCCGAAGACCCTGCTCAATGCATTTCATCTTACATTGTTGTTCCTGTTCATACTGTGACTCACCCTTCCACAATCGGCAGATGGAGGGTGGCGCCGTGGCTTAGTTGGTTAAAGCGCCTGTCTAGTAAACAGGAGATCCTGGGTTCGAATCCCAGCGGAGCCTTTATCATGTGGCCAACTAAGGTCCGTTTCTTTGGCTGTTTCTCAGTTGAGATATGGTACATCCTGATAATTCAGAGTTGTCACGACAGCGGTCTGTTTTCAGCGAAAGGCCTGTACTTTGGGCAAAACTTTCTAGTTTTCTCCCTAACGGACCAATATAATCCAATTCATGGACGCCCTCGAGCATAAAACCTTCACTGATAGGACTTAACTCTGGAAGAGATTCCCGGTAGGGCGCCATGGCTTAGCCGGTCAAAGCGCCTGTCTTGTAAACAGGAGATCCTGGGTTCGAATCCCAGTGGTGCCTTCTTACGATGTTTGCGGTCCTCTGCCCCCACTCAGTGGCTTTCTTGTCACATTGTTGTATCTCTTCATACTGTGACTCATCCTCCCTCAAAACAGATTTTAAAATCCCAGCGGTGCCTTCAGTCTGTAGCCTGCTAAGGGCTTTCTTTGTTTCTGTTTATCAGATGAAATACAACCTCCTTATAATTCATGGTTGTTATGAAAGCTGTCATAACTTCCAGATATTTTTGGAAAACGGACCAATCTGATTTATGAACAACCTTTACCCTAAAGCCTTCACTAATAGGACTTAATTTCCTGTCAGGACGCCATGTCTTTTGCCTGGCTTTGTTCTCAAGGGTGTCCATGGCCAAAGCACCTGTCTTGTAAGTGGGAGATTACGTGATCAAAATCGCAGTGGTGCCTTTTATCAGTGGTTGTGGTCTTTGGCCTTCATGAAAGGCAGAATGGCGTCAAGGAGATTAAACTTTCTTTTACCTGTCTAAATGAAAAGAAAGCCGTGCAATTTTAGGATGCCCTGGCATTGCTGTCCAAAGACCATGTCTTGTAAACGAATTGTTCGAATCCCAGCGTTTCCTTCCTTTGTCAGTCTCTGCTCTCCCATCTACATGAAAGGCAGGAGGTCCGGGCAGAAAATACGACTAAAATGTTCCCGTTTTCAATAGACCTGAAGCCATGTGACGTTAGGGTGCACAGCATCAGCCGGTCAAAGGGCCTGTCTTGTCAACAGACTGTTGAATTTCAAGCCATGCCTTCCTTTCAACGGCTGTTCTCCGGTTTAATTTGGAGAAAAGAGGTCCACAAGGAGGTTTGACTTTCTTGTACTTGGTTTAATTAAAATATAGCCATGGAGTTTAAGGATGTCCTGGCATAGCTGTTCAGTGATCATGTCTTGTAAACAGATTGTTCAATTCCAAGTGATTCCATCCTTTTAGTTGCTGTTTCTCCGTTCCACGTGAAAGGCAGGAGGTATAAAAAGAAAATCTGACAGTCTTGTTCCTGTTTTCAAAAGATCTGAAGACATGTGACGTAAGGTTGCACACCATTGGCTGGTGAAAGTTCCTGTCCTTTCATCTGGAGATCCTGAATTCGTATCCCAAAAATGCCTTCCATTTGACAATTGTGTTCATTGGCATATGGAAAGAGCAGAAGGTAAAAATAGTAATTGTAACTCTTGGGCTGAAAAATACAAAAGTTAATAATAATTTAAATCTGTCTTCATCCAGAATTTTGTGCAAAACATCAGTGCTTTTGCATGTAGGCTCTGTGGCGCAATGGATAGCGCATTGGACTTCTAGATTATGAGTTGATGTGATTCAAAGGTTGTGGGTTCGAGTCCCACCAGAGTCGCAGGGTTTTAGCTCCGAAGACCCTGCTCAATGCATTTCATCTTACATTGTTGTTCCTGTTCATACTGTGACTCACCCTTCCACAATCGGCAGATGGAGGGTGGCGCCGTGGCTTAGTTGGTTAAAGCGCCTGTCTAGTAAACAGGAGATCCTGGGTTCGAATCCCAGCGGAGCCTTTATCATGTGGCCAACTAAGGTCCGTTTCTTTGGCTGTTTCTCAGTTGAGGTATGGTACATCCTGATAATTCAGAGTTGTCACGACAGCGGTCTGTTTTCAGCGAAAGGCCTGTACTTTGGGCAAAACTTTCTAGTTTTCTCCCTAACGGACCAATATAATCCAATACATGGACGCCCTCGAGCATAAAAACTTCACTGATAGGACTTAACTCTGGAAGAGATTCCCGGTAGGGCGCCATGGCTTAGCCGGTCAAAGCGCCTGTCTCGTAAACAGGAGATCCTGGGTTCGAATCCCAGTGGTGCCTTCTTACGATGTTTGCGGTCCTCGGCCCCCACTCAGTGGCTTTCTTGTCACATTGTTGTATCTCTTCATACTGTGACTCATCCTCCCTCAAAACAGATTTTAAAATCCCAGCGGTGCCTTCAGTCTGTAGCTTGCTAAGGGCTTTCTTTGTTTCTGTTTATCAGATGAAATACAACCTCCTTATAATTCATGGTTGTTATGAAAGCTGTCATAACTTCCAGATATTTTTGGAAAACGGACCAATCTGATTTATGAACAACCTTTACCCTAAAGCCTTCACTTATAGGGCTTAATTTCCTGTAAGGACGCCATGTCTTTTGCCTGGCTTTGTTCTCAAGGGTCCCCATGGCCAAAGCACCTGTCTTGTAAGTGGGAGATTACGTGATCAAAATCGCAGTGGTGCCTTTTATCAGTGGTTGTGGTCTTTGGCCTTCATGAAAGGCAGAATGGCGTCAAGGAGATTAAACTTTCTTTTACCTGTCTAAATGAAAAGAAAGCCATGCAATTTTAGGATGCCCTGGCATTGCTGTCCAAAGACCATGTCTTGTAAACGAATTGTTCGAATCCCAGCGTTTCCTTCCTTTGTCAGTCTCTGCTCTCCCATCTACATGAAAGGCAGGAGGTCCGGGCAGAAAATACGACTGAAATGTTCCCGTTTTCAATAGACCTGAAGCCATGTGACGTTAGGGTGCACAGCATCAGCCGGTCAAAGGGCCTGTCTTGTCAACAGACTGTTGAATTTCAAGCCATGCCTTCCTTTCAACGGCTGTTCTCCGGTTTAATTTGGAGAAAAGAGGTCCACAAGGAGGTTTGACTTTCTTGTACTTGGTTTAATTAAAATATAGCCATGGAGTTTAAGGATGTCCTGGCATAGCTGTTCAGTGATCATGTCTTGTAAACAGATTGTTCAATTCCAAGTGATTCCATCCTTTTAGTTGCTGTTTCTCCGTTCCACATGAAAGGCACGAGGTCCAAAAAGAAAATATGACAGTCTTGTTCCTGTTTTCAAAAGATCTGAAGACATGTGACGTAAGGTTGCACACCATTGGCTGGTGAAAGTTCCTGTCCTTTCATCTGGAGATCCTGAATTCGTATCCCAAAAATGCCTTCCATTTGACAATTGTGCTCATTGGCATATGGAAAGAGCAGAAGGTAAAAATAGTAATTGTAACTCTTAGGCTGAAAAATACAAAAGCTAATAATAATTCAAATCTGTCTTCATCCAGAATTGTGTGCAAAACATCAGTGCTTTTGCATGTAGGCTCTGTGGCGCAATGGATAGCGCATTGGACTTCTAGATTATGAGTTGATGTGATTCAAAGGTTGTGGGTTCGAGTCCCACCAGAGTCGCGGGGTTTTAGCTCCGAAGACCCTGCTCAATGCATTTCATCTTACATTGTTGTTCCTGTTCATACTGTGACTCACCCTTCCACAATCGGTAGATGGAAGGTGGCGTCGTGGCTTAGTTGGTTAAAACGCCTGTCTAGTAAACAGGAGATCCTGGGTTCGAATCCCAGCGGAGCCTTTATCATGTGGCCAACTAAGGTCCGTTTCTTTGGCTGTTTCTCAGTTGAGATATGGTACACCCTGATAATTCAGAGTTGTCACGACAGCGGTCTGTTTTCAGCGAAAGGCCTGTAGTTTGGGCAAAACTTTCTAGTTTTCTCCCTAACGGACCAATATAATCCAATTCATGGACGCCCTCGAGCATAAAACCTTCACTGATAGGACTTAACTCTGGAAGAGATTCCCGGTAGGGCGCCATGGCTTCGCCGGTCAAAGCGCCTGTCTTGTAAACAGGAGATCCTGGGTTCGAATCCCAGTGGTGCCTTCTTACCATGTTTGCGGTCCTCGGCCCCCACTCAGTGGCTTTCTTGTCACATTGTTGTATCTCTTCATACTGTGACTCATCCTCCCTCAAAACAGATTTTAAAATCCCAGCGGTGCCTTCAGTCTGTAGCCTGCTAAGGGCTTTCTTTGTTTCCGTTTTTTCAGATGAAATACAACCTCCTTATAATTCATGGTTGTTATGAAAGCTGTCATAACTTCCAGATATTTTTGGAAAACGGACCAATCTGATTTATGAACAACCTTTACCCTAAAGCCTTCACTAATAGGGCTTAATTTCCTGTCAGGACGCCATGTCTGTTGCCTGGCTTTGTTCTCAAGGGTGTCCATGGCCAAAGCACCTGTCTTGTAAGTGGGAGATTACGTGATCAAAATCGCAGTGGTGCCTTTTATCAGTGGTTGTGGTCTTTGGCCTTCATGAAAGGCAGATTGGCGTCAAGGAGACTAAACTTTCTTTTACCTGTCTAAATGAAAAGAAAGCCGAGCAATTTTAGGATGCCCTGGCATTGCTGTCCAAAGACCATGTCTTGTAAACTAATTGTTCGAATCCCAGCGTTTCCTTCCTTTGTCAGTCTCTGCTCTCCCATCTACATGAAAGGCAGGAGGTCCGGGCAGAAAATACGACTAAAATGTTCCCGTTTTCAATAGACCTGAAGCCATGTGACGTTAGGGTGCACAGCATCAGCCGGTCAAAGGGCCTGTCTTGTCAACAGACTGTTGAATTTCAAGCCATGCCTTCCTTTCAACGGCTGTTCTCCGGTTTAATTTGGAGAAAAGAGGTCCACAAGGAGGTTTGACTTTCTTGTACTTGGTTTAATTAAAATATAGCCATGGAGTTTAAGGATGTCCTGGCATAGCTGTTCAGTGATCATGTCTTGTAAACAGATTGTTCAATTCCAAGTGATTCCATCCTTTTAGTTGCTGTTTCTCCATTCCACATGAAAGGCAGGAGGTATAAAAAGAAAATATGACAGTCTTGTTCCTGTTTTCAAAAGATCTGAAGACATGTGACGAAAGGTTGCACACCATTGGCTGGTGAAAGTTCCTGTCCTTTCATCTGGAGATCCTGAATTCGTATCCCAAAAGTGCCTTCCATTTGACAATTGTGCTCATTGGCATATGGAAAGAGCAGAAGGTAAAAATAGTAATTGTACCTCTTGGGCTGAAAAATACAAAAGCTAATAATAATTTAAATCTGTCTTCATCCAGAATTGTGTGCAAAACATCAGTGCTTTTGCATGTAGGCTCTGTGGCGCAATGGATAGCGCATTGGACTTCTAGATTATGAGTTGATGTGATTCAAAGGTTGTGGGTTCGAGTCCCACCAGAGTCGCAGGGTTTTAGCTCCGAAGACCCTGCTCAATGCATTTCATCTTACATTGTTGTTCCTGTTCATACTGTGACTCACCCTTCCACAATCGGCAGATGGAGGGTGGCGCCGTGGCTTAGTTGGTTAAAGCGCCTGTCTAGTAAACAGGAGATCCTGGGTTCGAATCCCAGCGGAGCCTTTATCATGTGGCCAACTAAAGTCCGTTTCTTTGGCTGTTTCTCAGTTGAGATATGGTACATCCTGATAATTCAGAGTTGTCACGACAGCGCTCTGATTCAGCGAAAGGCCTGTACTTTGGGCAAAACTTTCTAGTTTTCTCCCTAACGGACCAATATAATCCAATTCATGGACGCCCTCGAGCATAAAACCTTCACTGATAGGACTTAACTCTGGAAGAGATTCCCGGTAGGGCGCCATGGCTTAGCCGGTCAAAGCGCCTGTCTCGTAAACAGGAGATCCTGAGTTCGAATCCCAGTGGTGCCTTCTTACGATGTTTGCGGTCCTCGTCCCACACTCAGTGGCTTTCTTGTCACATTGTTGTATCTCTTCATACTGTGACTCATCCTCCCTCAAAACAGATTTTAAAATCCCAGCGGTGCCTTCAGTCTGTAGCCTGCTAAGGGCTTTCTTTGTTTCTGTTTATCAGATGAAATACAACCTCCTTATAATTCATGGTTGTTATGAAAGCTGTCATAACTTCCAGATATTTTTGGAAAACGGACCAATCTGATTTATGAACAACCTTTACCCTAAAGCCTTCACTAATAGGGCTTAATTTCCTGTCAGGACGCCATGTCTTTTGCCTGGCTTTGTTCTCAAGGGTGTCCATGGCCAAAGCACCTGTCTTGTAAGTGGGAGATTACGTGATCAAAATCGCAGTGGTGCCTTTTATCAGTGGTTGTGGTCTTTGGCCTTCATGAAAGGCAGAATGGCGTCAAGGAGATTAAACTTTCTTTTACCTGTCTAAATGAAAAGAAAGCCGTGCAATTTTAGGATGCCCTGGCATTGCTGTCCAAAGACCATGTCTTGTAAACGAATTGTTCGAATCCCAGCGTTTCCTTCCTTTGTCAGTCTCTGCTCTCCCATCTACATGAAAGGCAGGAGGTCCGGGCAGAAAATACGACTGAAATGTTCCCGTTTTCAATAGACCTGAAGCCATGTGACGTCAGGGTGCACAGCATCAGCCGGTCAAAGGGCCTGTCTTGTCAACAGACTGTTGAATTTCAAGCCATGCCTTCCTTTCAACGGCTGTTCTCCGGTTTAATTTGGAGAAAAGAGGTCCACAAGGAGGTTTGACTTTCTTGTACTTGGTTTAATTAAAATATAGCCATGGAGTTTAAGGATGTCCTGGCATAGCTGTTCAGTGATCATGTCTTGTAAACAGATTGTTCAATTCCAAGTGATTCCATCCTTTTAGTTGCTGTTTCTCCGGCAGGAGGTATAAAAAGAAAATATGACAGTCTTGTTCCTGTTTTCAAAAGATCTGAAGACATGTGACGTAAGGTTGCACACCATTGGCTGGTGAAAGTTCCTGTCCTTTCATCTGGAGATCCTGAATTCGTATCCCAAAAGTGCCTTCCATTTGACAATTGTGCTCATTGGCATATGGAAAGAGCAGAAGGTAAAAATAGTAATTGTACCTCTTGGGCTGAAAAATACAAAAGCTAATAATAATTTAAATCTGTCTTCATCCAGAATTGTGTGCAAAACATCAGTGCTTTTGCATGTAGGCTCTGTGGCGCAATGGATAGCGCATTGGACTTCTAGGTTATGAGTTGATGTGATTCAAAGGTTGTGGGTTCGAGTCCCACCAGAGTCGTGGGGTTTTAGCTCCGAAGACCCTGCTCAATGCATTTCATCTTACATTGTTGTTCCTGTTCATACTGTGACTCACCCTTCCACAATCGGCAGATGGAGGGTGGCGCCGTGGCTTAGTTGGTTAAAGCGCCTGTCTAGTAAACAGGAGATCCTGGGTTCGAATCCCAGCGGAGCCTTTATCATGTGGCCAACTAAGGTCCGTTTCTTTGGCTGTTTCTCAGTTGAGATATGGTACATCCTGATAATTCAGAGTTGTCACGACAGCGGTCTGATTCAGCGAAAGGCCTGTACTTTGGGCAAAACTTTCTAGTTTTCTCCCTAACGGACCAATATAATCCAATTCATGGACGCCCTCGAGCATAAAACCTTCACTGATAGGACTTAACTCTGGAAGAGATTCCCGGTAGGGCGCCATGTCTTAGCCGGTCAAAGCGCCTGTCTCGTAAACAGGAGATCCTGAGTTCGAATCCCAGTGGTGCCTTCTTACGATGTTTGCGGTCCTCGTCCCACACTCAGTGGCTTTCTTGTCACATTGTTGTATCTCTTCATACTGTGACTCATCCTCCCTCAAAACAGATTTTAAAATCCCAGCGGTGCCTTCAGTCTGTAGCCTGCTAAGGGCTTTCTTTGTTTCTGTTTATCAGATGAAATACAACCTCCTTATAATTCATGGTTGTTATGAAAGCTGTCATAACTTCCAGATATTTTTGGAAAACGGACCAATCTGATTTATGAACAACCTTTACCCTAAAGCCTTCACTAATAGGGCTTAATTTCCTGTCAGGACGCCATGTCTTTTGCCTGGCTTTGTTCTCAAGGGTGTCCATGGCCAAAGCACCTGTCTTGTAAGTGGGAGATTACGTGATCAAAATCGCAGTGGTGCCTTTTATCAGTGGTTGTGGTCTTTGGCCTTCATGAAAGGCAGAATGGCGTCAAGGAGATTAAACTTTCTTTTACCTGTCTAAATGAAAAGAAAGCCGTGCAATTTTAGGATGCCCTGGCATTGCTGTCCAAAGACCATGTCTTGTAAACGAATTGTTCGAATCCCAGCGTTTCCTTCCTTTGTCAGTCTCTGCTCTCCCATCTACATGAAAGGCAGGAGGTCCGGGCAGAAAATACGACTGAAATGTTCCCGTTTTCAATAGACCTGAAGCCATGTGACGTCAGGGTGCACAGCATCAGCCGGTCAAAGGGCCTGTCTTGTCAACAGACTGTTGAATTTCAAGCCATGCCTTCCTTTCAACGGCTGTTCTCCGGTTTAATTTGGAGAAAAGAGGTCCACAAGGAGGTTTGACTTTCTTGTACTTGGTTTAATTAAAATATAGCCATGGAGTTTAAGGATGTCCTGGCATAGCTGTTCAGTGATCATGTCTTGTAAACAGATTGTTCAATTCCAAGTGATTCCATCCTTTTAGTTGCTGTTTCTCCGGCAGGAGGTATAAAAAGAAAATATGACAGTCTTGTTCCTGTTTTCAAAAGATCTGAAGACATGTGACGTAAGGTTGCACACCATTGGCTGGTGAAAGTTCCTGTCCTTTCATCTGGAGATCCTGAATTCGTATCCCAAAAGTGCCTTCCATTTGACAATTGTGCTCATTGGCATATGGAAAGAGCAGAAGGTAAAAATAGTAATTGTACCTCTTGGGCTGAAAAATACAAAAGCTAATAATAATTTAAATCTGTCTTCATCCAGAATTGTGTGCAAAACATCAGTGCTTTTGCATGTAGGCTCTGTGGCGCAATGGATAGCGCATTGGACTTCTAGATTATGAGTTGATGTGATTCAAAGGTTGTGGGTTTGAGTCCCACCAGAGTCGCGGGGTTTTAGCTCCGAAGACCCTGCTCAATGCATTTCATCTTACATTGTTGTTCCTGTTCATACTGTGACTCACCCTTCCACATTCGGCAGATGGAGGGTGGCGCCGTGGCTTAGTTGGTTAAAGCGCCTGTCTAGTAAACAGGAGATCCTGGGTTCGAATCCCAGCGGAGCCTTTATCATGTGGCCAACTAAGGTCCGTTTCTTTGGCTGTTTCTCAGTTGAGATATGGTACATCCTGATAATTCAGAGTTGTCACGACAGCGGTCTGATTCAGCGAAAGGCCTGTACTTTGGGCAAAACTTTCTAGTTTTCTCCCTAACGGACCAATATAATCCAATTAATGGACGCCCTCGAGCATAAAACCTTTACTGATAGGACTTAACTCTGGAAGAGATTCCCGGTAGGGCGCCATGGCTTAGCCGGTCAAAGCGCCTGTCTCGTAAACAGGAGATCCTGAGTTCGAATCCCAGTGGTGCCTTCTTACGATGTTTGCGGTCCTCGTCCCACACTCAGTGGCTTTCTTGTCACATTGTTGTATCTCTTCATACTGTGACTCATCCTCCCTCAAAACAGATTTTAAAATCCCAGCGGTGCCTTCAGTCTGTAGCCTGCTAAGGGCTTTCTTTGTTTCTGTTTATCAGATGAAATACAACCTCCTTATAATTCATGGTTGTTATGAAAGCTGTCATAACTTCCAGATATTTTTGGAAAACGGACCAATCTGATTTATGAACAACCTTTACCCTAAAGCCTTCACTAATAGGGCTTAATTTCCTGTCAGGACGCCATGTCTTTTGCCTGGCTTTGTTCTCAAGGGTGTCCATGGCCAAAGCACCTGTCTTGTAAGTGGGAGATTACGTGATCAAAATCGCAGTGGTGCCTTTTATCAGTGGTTGTGGTCTTTGGCCTTCATGAAAGGCAGAATGGCGTCAAGGAGATTAAACTTTCTTTTACCTGTCTAAATGAAAAGAAAGCCGTGCAATTTTAGGATGCCCTGGCATTGCTGTCCAAAGACCATGTCTTGTAAACGAATTGTTCGAATCCCAGCGTTTCCTTCCTTTGTCAGTCTCTGCTCTCCCATCTACATGAAAGGCAGGAGGTCCGGGCAGAAAATACGACTGAAATGTTCCCGTTTTCAATAGACCTGAAGCCATGTGACGTCAGGGTGCACAGCATCAGCCGGTCAAAGGGCCTGTCTTGTCAACAGACTGTTGAATTTCAAGCCATGCCTTCCTTTCAACGGCTGTTCTCCGGTTTAATTTGGAGAAAAGAGGTCCACAAGGAGGTTTGACTTTCTTGTACTTGGTTTAATTAAAATATAGCCATGGAGTTTAAGGATGTCCTGGCATAGCTGTTCAGTGATCATGTCTTGTAAACAGATTGTTCAATTCCAAGTGATTCCATCCTTTTAGTTGCTGTTTCTCCGGCAGGAGGTATAAAAAGAAAATATGACAGTCTTGTTCCTGTTTTCAAAAGATCTGAAGACATGTGACGTAAGGTTGCACACCATTGGCTGGTGAAAGTTCCTGTCCTTTCATCTGGAGATCCTGAATTCGTTTCCCAAAAGTGCCTTCCATTTGACAATTGTGCTCATTGGCATATGGAAAGAGCAGAAGGTAAAAATAGTAATTGTACCTCTTGGGCTGAAAAATACAAAAGCTAATAATAATTTAAATCTGTCTTCATGCAGAATTGTGTGCAAAACATCAGTGCTTTTGCATGTAGGCTCTGTGGCGCAATGGATAGCGCATTGGACTTCTAGATTATGAGTTGATGTGATTCAAAGGTTGTGGGTTCGAGTCCCACCAGAGTCGCGGGGTTTTAGCTCCGAAGACCCTGCTCAATGCATTTCATCTTACATTGTTGTTCCTGTTCATACTGTGACTCACCCTTCCACAATCGGCAGATGGAGGGTGGCGCCGTGGCTTAGTTGGTTAAAGCGCCTGTCTAGTAAACAGGAGATCCTGGGTTCGAATCCCAGCGGAGCCTTTATCATGTGGCCAACTAAGGTCTGTTTCTTTGGCTGTTTCTCAGTTGAGATATGGTACATCCTGATAATTCAGAGTTGTCATGACAGCGGTCTGTTTTCAGCGAAAGGCCTGTACTTTGGGCAAAACTTTCTAGTTTTCTCCCTAACGGACCAATATAATCCAATTCATGGACGCCCTCGAGCATAAAACCTTCACTGATAGGACTTAACTCTGGAAGAGATTCCCGGTAGGGCGCCATGGCTTAGCCGGTCAAAGCGCCTGTCTTGTAAACAGGAGATCCTGAGTTCGTATCCCAGTGGTGCCTTCTTACGATGTTTGCGGTCCTCGGCCCCCACTCAGTGGCTTTCTTGTCACATTGTTGTATCTCTTCATACTGTGACTCATCCTCCCTCAAAACAGATTTTAAAATCCCAGCGGTGCCTTCAGTCTGTAGCCTGCTAAGGGCTTTCTTTGTTTCTGTTTATCAGATGAAATACAACCTCCTTATAATTCATGGTTGTTATGAAAGCTGTCATAACTTCCAGATATTTTTGGAAAACGGACCAATCTGATTTATGAACAGCCTTTACCCTAAAGCCTTCACTAATAGGACTTAATTTCCTGTCAGGACGCCATGTCTTTTGCCTGGCTTTGTTCTCAAGAGTGTCCATGGCCAAAGCACCTGTCTTGTAAGTGGGAGATTACGTGATCAAAATCGCAGTGGTGCCTTTTATCAGTGGTTGTGGTCTTTGGTCTTCATGAAAGGCAGAATGGCGTCAAGGAGATTAAACTTTCTTTTACCTGTCTAAATGAAAGGAAAGCCGTGCAATTTTAGGATGCCCTGGCATTGCTGTCCAAAGACCATGTCTTGTAAACTAATTGTTCGAATCCCAGCGTTTCCTTCCTTTGTCAGTCTCTGCTCTCCCATCTACATGAAAGGCAGGAGGTCCGGGCAGAAAATACGACTAAAATGTTCCCGTTTTCAATAGACCTGAAGCCATGTGACGTTAGGGTGCACAGCATCAGCCGGTCAAAGGGCCTGTCTTGTCAACAGACTGTTGAATTTCAAGCCATGCCTTCCTTTCAACGGCTGTTCTCCGGTTTATTTTGGAGAAAAGAGGTCCACAAGGAGGTTTGACTTTCTTGTACTTGGTTTAATTAAAATATAGCCATGGAGTTTAAGGATGTCCTGGCATAGCTGTTCAGTGATCATGTCTTGTAAACAGATTGTTCAATTCCAAGTGATTCCATCCTTTTAGTTGCTGTTTCTCCGTTCCACATGAAAGGCAGGAGGTCCAAAAAGAAAATATGACAGTCTTGTTCCTGTTTTCAAAAGATCTGAAGACATGTGACGTAAGGTTGCACACCATTGGCTGGTGAAAGTTCCTGTCCTTTCATCTGGAGATCCTGAATTCGTATCCCAAAAATGCCTTCCATTTGACAATTGTGCTCATTGGCATATGGAAAGAGCAGAAGGTAAAAATAGTAATTGTACCTCTTGGGCTGAAAAATACAAAAGCTAATAATAATTTAAATCTGTCTTCATCCAGAATTGTGTGCAAAACATCAGTGCTTTTGCTTGTAGGCTCTGTGGCGCAATGGATAGCGCATTGGACTTCTAGATTATGAGTTGATGTGATTCAAAGGTTGTGGGTTCGAGTCGCAGGGTTTTAGCTCCGAAGACCCTGCTCAATGCATTTCATCTTACATTGTTGTTCCTGTTCATACTGTGACTCACCCTTCCACAATCGGCAGATGGAGGGTGGCGCCGTGGCTTAGTTGGTTAAAGCGCCTGTCTAGTAAACAGGAGATCCTGGGTTCGAATCCCAGCGGAGCCTTTATCATGTGGCCAACTAAGGTCTGTTTCTTTGGCTATTTCTCAGTTGAGATATGGTACATCCTGATAATTCAGAGTTGTCACGACAGCGGTCTGTTTTCAGCGAAAGGCCTGTACTTTGGGCAAAACTTTCTAGTTTTCTCCCTAACGGACCAATATAATCCAATTCATGGACGCCCTCGAGCATAAAACCTTCACTGATAGCACTTAACTCTGGAAGAGATTCCCAGTAGGGCGCCATGGCTTAGCCGGTCAAAGCGCCTGTCTCGTAAACAGGAGATCCTGGGTTTGAATCCCAGTGGTGCCTTCTTACGATGTTTGCGGTCCTCGGCCCCCACTCAGTGGCTTTCTTGTCACATTGTTGTATCTCTTCATACTGTGACTCATCCTCCCTCAAAACAGATTTTAAAATCCCAGCGGTGCCTTCAGTCTGTAGCCTGCTAAGGGCTTTCTTTGTTTCTGTTTATCAGATGAAATACAACCTCCTTATAATTCATGGTTGTTATGAAAGCTGTCATAACTTCCAGATATTTTTGGAAAACGGACCAATCTGATTTATGAACAACCTTTACCCTAAAGCCTTCACTAATAGGGCTTAATTTCCTGTAAGGACGCCATGTCTTTTGCCTGGCTTTGTTCTCAAGGGTCCCCATGGCCAAAGCACCTGTCTTGTAAGTGGGAGATTACGTGATCAAAATCGCAGTGGTGCCTTTTATCAGTGGTTGTGGTCTTTGGCCTTCATGAAAGGCAGAATGGCGTCAAGGAGATTAAACTTTCTTTTACCTGTCTAAATGAAAAGAAAGCCGTGCAATTTTAGGATGCCTTGGCATTGCTGTACAAAGACCATGTCTTGTAAACGAATTGTTCGAATCCCAGCGTTTTGTTCCTTTGTCAGTCTCTGCTCTCCCATCTACATGAAAGGCAGGAGGTCCGGGCAGAAAATACGACTGAAATGTTCCCGTTTTCAATAGACCTGAAGCCATGTGACGTTAGGGTGCACAGCATCAGCCGGTCAAAGGGCCTGTCTTGTCAACAGACTGTTGAATTTCAAGCCATGCCTTCCTTTCAACGGCTGTTCTCCGGTTTAATTTGGAGAAAAGAGGTCCACAAGGAGGTTTGACTTTCTTGTACTTGGTTTAATTAAAATATAGCCATGGAGTTTAAGGATGTCCTGGCATAGCTGTTCAGTGATCATGTCTTGTAAACAGATTGTTCAATTCCAAGTGATTCCATCCTTTTAGTTGCTGTTTCTCCGTTCCACATGAAAGGCAGGAGGTCCAAAAAGAAAATATGACAGTCTTGTTCCTGTTTTCAAAAGATCTGAAGACATGTGACGTAAGGTTGCACACCATTGGCTGGTGAAAGTTCCTGTCCTTTCATCTGGAGATCCTGAATTCGTATCCCAAAAATGCCTTCCATTTGACAATTGTGCTCATTGGCATATGGAAAGAGCAGAAGGTAAAAATAGTATTTGTAACTCTTGGGCTGAAAAATACAAAAGCTAATAATAATTTAAATCTGTCTTCATCCAGAATTGTGTGCAAAACATTAGTGCTCATGTAGGCTCTGTGGCGCAATGGATAGCGCATTGGACTTCTAGATTATGAGTTGATGTGTTTCAAAGGTTGTGGGTTCGAGTCCCACCAGAGTCGCACGGTTTTAGCTCCGAAGACCCTGCTCAATGCATTTCATCTTACATTGTTGTTCCTGTTCATACTGTGACTCACCCTTCCACAATCGGCAGATGGAGGGTGGCGCCGTGCCTTAGTTGGTTAACGCGCCTGTCTAGTTAACAGGAGATCCTGGGTTCGAATCCCAGCGGAGCCTTTATGATGTGGCCAACTAAGGTCTGTTTCTTTGGCTGTTTCTCAGTTGAGATATGGTACATCCTGATAATTCAGAGTTGTCACGACAGCGGTCTGTTTTCAGCGAAAGGCCTGTACTTTGGGCAAAACTTTCTAGTTTTCTCCCTAACGGACCAATATAATCCAATTCATGGACGCCCTCGAGCATAAAACCTTCACTGATAGGACTTAACTCTGGAAGAGATTCCCGGTAGGGCGCCATGGCTTAGCCGGTCAAAGCGCCTGTCTTGTAAACAGAAGATTCCCAGCGATTCCATCCTTTTAGTTTTCTCCGTTGTAACTCTTGGGCTGAAAAATACAAAAGCTAATAAGTTGAACTTACTCAATTTTATTTATTTACCCTAGTATAAAAAGTTTAGTAAATTTCAGCCCTATTTAATTTAGCTACTTTCTCTTATATTATTTATTTAAGACTGATGAAAAATTATTATTTGAATTTACAAATTTTTTTGAAGGTAAGTGGTTGCAATGAATTTATTGTAGCAACATTTAAATAAACACATTTCATTGACTTACTTTCAACATTTTTAAGCAAATTGTTTGCAATCACTAATCTTAAAAACAGTATATAAAAATGACCCTTAAATGGCTTAAAAAACTACTACTTGCACTACATTTGCTGACATTGCAAATACACCATGTTCAATAACAATTTCTTTGTGTGTAAAAGTGTTTAAAAAAAGTGCTCACTGCACATTCACAAAATATAAAATAAAAAGCCACAGGTG
Organism: Paramisgurnus dabryanus; assembly: GCF_030506205.2. Lineage (NCBI taxonomy): Eukaryota > Metazoa > Chordata > Actinopteri > Cypriniformes > Cobitidae > Paramisgurnus > Paramisgurnus dabryanus. The sequence continues at coordinate 28,903,880 of NC_133354.1, forward strand.
GAAATATAAAATCTTTTCTGACTTCTGGCGTGAAGACACAGTGAACAGCACTATTTTTAGCCTTTCATTGATAAAACTAAAGCGGATGATCACCGTAGTTTCGTTTTAAAATTGTGTGAAAGTTGCGCAATCCAATTTCATCAATTGCACTGAAAATTCAGAGAAAGCTCTTACATATACACAAACAAAAAACTGTGCAGCATGTTTACTTGCTAGACATACACGCGGACTCCAACATTATATTAGTTCGCGTCCATATAAACTCATAACTACTCCCGCTCGGGTTTGAATGACAGCAGAGAGACTCGCCCACCTTCTCACAGACCACCCCCTCACAGTATTCAGAACAGAAGCGGTAGAATGTGGACAAAAGAGACGGATTTAAATACCAGGTGTAAACGTTATGGGTCTCTCTCGTCCACTTGTGATCCGATTGATGAAAACACATCTTAATACCAAGTGTAAACAGCCCCATATTCTCCAAGAACACCTTCTTTCTTTTTGATTAAACATATGCCCATGGTGATGTTTTCCAGGTCTTTCAAGAAGTCATCTTGTTGACTGTCCTACATTTAAATAAAAATAAGTTGTTTTTAGAGATTGATCTGATACATAACACTTTGACAAGTCTACAGGCAAGGGGTAATTACAACAACTATGACACCTCTGTTCCCCATATTGTTGTGGTTTTCCTTTTCCTCAAATGAAACCATCTTCAGTCTTAGGTTTTGATTTCAAGAGATAGACTTTTATTATCCGGACAAATAAAAGCCGAGCAGTCCGGCAAAAACGCCAAGACTCACTGAAAAACTTTTCCCTGTACCACAGTATTTAAGCCTGTCTTCGCACGAAATCCATGACCTTTACATTGACCTTAGCATATGCTTCTATACACAAGGGTTTGTAACATGAAGAAACATATGGTTTATATCATATAGAAAAACATGGTGATCTCATTCCCGGGACTGTAGGTCCTTTGTCCTTACCCTCACCATGTAAAACCTTTCCCATGTACTTTTTGAACAAACTGCAATGCATGCTGGTAATTTTCCTACCCACACAATGGTTCACTAAGTGATACCTATAGCTGGTTATATCCATATAGAAAAACATAAAAACATAATGGTAAAGTATTTGATACACATATTCGGATTAAAACAAACTACTTCATTCCCCGCTCTGAGGCTTCCTTAGCCTCAGTTTCCCTGTCTATTTATTGTAATCCGGAGTGCCGTTTCATAACTCAGTATCTCAGTTATTACTATATATTGTGACTAAAGAAAGCCACTGTACATTACCAATTACCAAATTATGCCACTGCACTTCGAACTATGGACAATAAGAGCAAACAACTTTCCATTCTTGTTTTGTCTTTGAATGTAAAAGTAAAAAAACTTAAGTCTCTCTTTATAAACAGTTTAAAGAATGTGTGTGCAATTGGTTCTGCACAGTTATGTAGAATATATTGTTAGGTTAAAATAAAAGTCACCAAAAGAAAAGCAAAGAAACCCAAAAAGCAAATAAAACAAAAATTACTAGAAATAAAAACAAAAAGTAAATAATTCATAATACGAATGTTTGTTTCAATACAAATACATCTTATTCCTCCTCTTCTTCTTCATCATCATCAGAAGTACTTGAATACCCATCTCCCAGTTGTAAATTCAATACTGTTTTGTAACGTAAGAACTAATAACATTCTTGTTGATTTCAAATGTTTCCGTCATCCTAATATTTTAACTTCCATTTGGTTTTCTAAAAAGATACCTACTGTTGTGTCCGCACGAAAAGTCGTCGGTTTAGGAAAAGAATTACAAAAAAATGAACACGGCACGGAAACTTAGAACAGCAGAAAAAAGTGATTTCTTTATTATTTTATCGGCAGCTCAACACACGTGCTCCAGCACCACAGCACTGCACCCTGCACCACCGCAGGGGGGCGGCAATTAGACAGCCATAGTCCAATCACTTCTCTCATTTGAACCAGTTCAAAAACTATGTCTCTATGGCAACAAGTAAGATTTTACTTTAAGTTATTTTGACGGTAAGAACATTACCAAATTCTTAATTACAACATTATTTTGGTGTACAACACCACAGCTCCTCCCTTGTAAGCTTATTTCTCACTTAACTCTGAAAACAAATTTTTCACACTCTTTGTTACCAAAACAATCTCTGAACATTTCCATACTCTTTTATACATCCTACACAATCACAATGTAGACTTTTTTTTTTTACAAATTCAACCTTTGTGGAACACGCTTGTTTCTAACAGGACGGTTGTTTTCTGACAACCTTTCAGTTTCTGCCACAGTAGCTGACAACTCTATTGCCTTATCAGCTACCAATTCCGTCTTAGTTTCTGGATTGACAGTTTCATTGTCCTTATCAATGTCCATGTCAATTTCATCAGGGTCCCAGTTCCTTCCTGTATAAGGAAACTGTCCTGGATCCCCAGCATCTTTGTTACACACAATTTTACAACTTAACATTTGGTTAACATGCCTCTTTACACAGTTTCCATTTACATCAACCATGTAAGTTACTGGGCCCAACACTTTTGAAATTGTACCCTTTAACCATTTCTCTCCTCCCCTGTAATTCTTTACCAAAACCTTTTGACCAGTAGTGAAGGTCCTGACCTTACAAGGCTTCTCATTTTTTTCAGATTGCTTACACCTGAAAGCCTGCGAGAACTGTGGTTTTATAAGAGATAATCTGGTTCGAACAGCTCTCTTGAGGAATAGTTCAGCAGGTGTCTTGTGAGTAGTACTATGAGGTGTATTGCGGTAGCTATACAAAAAATTAGCTACACAGTGTTGAAGTGTCATACCACCACCTGATCTGTTCTTTGCAAGTGCTTTTTTAGGTTCTGAACTAACCTTTCAGCTAGCCCATTTGAGGCAGGGTGATAGGCAGGTGATTTTGTGTGCTTTACCCCATTTAGCAGCAAGAATTCGTCAAATTCCCTGGATGTAAATCGGGGTCCATAAGATGCAAACAGAGTTCTTAGCACTTCAATTGTTTTTGCTGAAGTAGTTGACTGCATAGGAAAGATCTCAGGCCATCTTGCATGAGTATCCATCACCACTAAAAACATCTGCTGATGATCTTCAGCCAAATCTAAGTGGATTCTCTCCCAGGGTCCTGTTGACCATTTTCATGTATGTACTGGGACATGGGTAGGCATGCTGCGTTGCTGCTGACATACACTGCATTGACTCACAATCTCTTCAATGTTCATGTCAAGTGTAGGCCACCAAAAATAACTTTGGGCTAATGATTTCATCTTCACCATACCCCAGTGACTATCATGAAGTTCGGCTAAGAGTCTATCACGTAATGTTTCAGGTATTACCACACGATACCCCCACAGAAGACAATCATGTTCAACAGAAAGTTCAAATTTCTTTGCAAAATATGGTTTTATCTTCTCTTACACAATGTGTTTTGGCCAACCACTCATTACATAGTCCTTGACTTTTTTAAGCACAGGGTCGGTCTCTGTTGTTTGTGCAATATCAACTGCTGTAACTGGCAATTCATCAAGATACGACAGTCTATACACTGGATTTGATCTGACATATTCATTTTTTAATGGAAGTCTCGATAATGCATCCGCATTACCGTGATGTTCTGATCTCTTGTACTGAATTTCATACTTGTATGCAGACAAGATGAGGGACCATCTTTGCATCCTAGCTGCGGCTAGTGTGGGCACCCCTGTTTTAGGTCCCAGAATCTTTAGCAGTGGCTTATGGTCTGTTACTAGTATAAACTGTCTTCCAAACAAATACTCATGAAACTTCATTACCCCAAATACTAGTCCTAAAGCCTCTTTTTTAATCTGCGAATAGTTTCGCTCAGTTTTTGTCAACATTCTGGAAGCAAAAGCTATTGGTCTTTCACTACCATCACTCATTCGGTGTGAGATTACTGCACCCACTCCTACAGGAGATGCGTCGCATGCTAAGATCAATGGCAGATCAGGATCAAAATGAATCAGAACTTGGTTTGACATTAAGTGTCTTTTTGCATCTTCAAAAGCTGCCTGACATTTTTCAGACCACGACCAGGGCACGTCTTTATGTAACAACTCTGTCATGGGCTTTATGATGGTTGACAAGTTTGGAATAAATTTGCCATAGTAATTTAGCAATGCTAAGAAAGATCTGAGTTCTGTCACATTTTCTGGAATGGCAGCTTTTTTATAGCATCCATTTTTTCTTTCATTGGATGGATGCCGTCAGAGTCAATCACATGTCCTAAGTACGAGACACTGCTTTGAAAAAACACACACTTTTCTCTTCAAAATTTTCTGGCCCGCTGGATTATTTTGGAAGTCCGTTTTTTTATCAGACTATTTTTATTTTACAAAAACAGTTTACAAATATGGCTCTTATAATTCCTTCATTTGTTTTTTTTAAACCAAAAAGAAAATAAAGAAAAACGACTTGTTTTTCTATTATTTATTTTCTGAACTAAAATGAAAAAAACAAATAGGCCTAACGACTCGTTTTCCGATTTTCTGATTGTGCGCTCAGATCAAAAATAGAAAAAATTTATGAAACGGGTTAAGACAAATTTTTATTTAACACCTTAGCAGACATATACCAATTAAATAATTTTAAACATATCAGGTACTATTGTGGTAACAGATTACAGCCGTTTTAATAATGGTTTGAATAGCAATCATGCGCCAGTTTTATTCTATTACAGTCCGACTTTTTAACTTTTTTCATTATTATTTATTCGTAATAAATAATATGTTTTACCTGATAAAACATATTTGCACTAAATGCTGCACAAAACTCTTCCACTAGCCTACTTGAGAAAAGCCGTAGCCGCGCGGCGATTTCCCCGCTGCATACTGTATGAAACGCCCAAAAGGATTCATGTGGTGCATGATGAAATTTTAAAGTATAAAGACGGTAGCGGAACTCTGGGGTACCTATACTTTGGACGGAGTGGGTCTGACTGACAATAGCCCTCGCTTGACAGCGTATCCGCACTTCATTCTGACCACCTGTACAGCTTTAGGAGCTGTTTGGTACTGAAACCATTGTCAGCCAACAACATTATTTTTGTGCAAGTATGTTTGAAATAGTTTGGCAGAAAATAGCTTTTCTCATTTGTAAGTAGGGCAATATGGTTTCCGTTTATGTTGGTTAGATATCTGAGTTATAGGCTTTGTCCTATTTAATTTATATTATTTATATTTCATTATTTTTTCTGTGACATTTTTTCTCTGCTGACAGTACAATGTTAAAATAATATTTATATTGACACGAACACAATTTTTGTATAGCATTTATAATTGTTATAGGCTACTTAATCTCTCTCTTTCAGTTAGAGACATTTGAATTTGAGATTCTGGAGACGAGATTTAGGTTTTGCGGACCCATCAGGTCGGGAAATAAAGCGTGTGAACACAGAGTGTATTTTAAGCGTTGCTGAATAGAAACTTGGGAGCTGGACAAAAAAAAACAGTCCCGCGCAGACCTCCTTAAACCTTAGGTGTGTATGTGTGTGTCCCGAATAAATGATAATTAAAAATGGAATAAAGTTCAAAAGCCGGACTGTAAGAGACTTTTATGGGAGCATAAATGCCTGTAAAATGTTACCACTATAGTACTTGATCTGCTTAAAATGATTTCATTGATATATGCCTATAAAGGTGTTAAGTTCAGGAATAAATAATGAAAAAACAAGTTGTTGTTTTTTCATTTTTTTATTTTTGTTTTTAATTTGAAAAAACGATTGAACGAATGATACACGGACCCATCATATTCCATGATTATAGGCCTATTGCGGGTGCATACAGACAAAGAAACAGCAGAACAACCATGTTTTAAGAAATTTTTAATGCCGTCTTTCGTCTTTTAAATAGGAAATAAAAACAAAATTAAAATGTAAAAAAAAAATCAGCTGGCCCGCCATCTACTGGCTAAAAAAAATATTGGCCCGCGGCCAAAGTTGCTTGCCGACCCCTGGGGTAGGGGATACTGATCAACCTCCAACCACGAGTTAATGGTTACTTTGTAATCTCCACATAGCCTATCCTTACACTATCATCTTTTTTTGGAATACACACAATGGGGGCTGCCCATTCACTATAACTGACAGGAGAAATTACACCCTCTTTTTCTAGTTTACATAACTCCTTTTCAACATGTTTCAAAGCATAAGGTACCGTGCGCGGTTTACAAAACTTTGGTACTGCATCTTTCACCAGTGTTGGGAGTAACGCATTACAAAATATAATATGTTACAGTAATATATTAGTTTTTGCTGTAACGCAGTAATATAACGCATTACTAATAAAATTTTGGTAATATTTTACTCGTTACAGTCTTAGTAACGAGCGCATTACAACAATGCATTTCAAAAATAGACGTGTTATTTTTTTATTTTTATTTTTTTGACCAATGCGCGCGACCAGCACCACACAGGAAAAGGCTGCGGGTAAAATAGTAATGGCTGCGTCACAAACAGCATACTTCCATACTATATAGTAGGCGAAAAGCACTACTTCTCGTACTCTTTGCCTACTATATAGTATGGAAGTAGGCGGTTTGGGACGCAGCGTATGTCTGTTTCCAGGTGCTGTATGCAGCATGTTCATTTTTTATTTAATTTTGTATTTGACGCGTTTCTTAAAAAGCCGAATCTGGGAAGTCCGCGGCTGTATAAGCATTGACTAAAGTGGTCGCAATCAAGTCCGGTAGCGCCGCACACGCAAAATTCTGTGAATGAGAGCACTAAGTAAAAGCAACAGAAAGTTTATCGGTCTCCTGTGCTGCTTGAATCTCAGAAGTAAAGAGACTTTTAGAAATATTGCCAGTAAAATCCATTTCACCACACCAGCATTGACAAGGTAAGCTAACGTATATGGTTACAGTCCATATACATAATAGATTGCTAGGCTATTCCTATGCTATCTACAGTTTTATTACAAACAGCAACCTAAACTACAACATAACATTAATGTAGACTTAAACATGGTTATCTAAATAGTACATTTAAACATCACTGTTAAAAGTTTTACCAGCCTTTGTATGGGAGCCTATATTCATTGTTTGGCAAAAAGCAGTGTTTCTCTGTTTGTCTGTGTTTTATGTAAGGGATAATCCACGGCTAGCCATGCATTAAAGGGTTTTAATGCAGGACGTAGAGGCGAAGAACTGCGATTGCCTCTGCGAAGTGCATTAAAACCCTTTAATGCATGGCTAGCCGTGGATTATCCCGCTTATACCTTGGTTATTTGCCAAGTTAACGCTGCAAATAATGTTTACAGTGTAATCTTTTAACAGAAGGGTAAAAATTACGGTCATTTTCTTAAGTTAAGGCTCGCACTCCGTCCGCTTTAAATAAAGTAGTGCCATTGTATTGCTTTTATTTAAATGAATTATCACATTTATTAAAATTCATTAGTAAAAGAGGGAGACAGAGGAGAGAACTGAAAAAGGACCCGAGGGAGACAGAGAGAGAGAGAGAGAGAGAGACAGAGAGAGATGCGTGCGCGAGTTACCTGTGGCTGTGTGCGTCTCTTTTTTAAAGTATATCCCCTCGTTGCTTCGAATGTATTTTGAAAAGTTGACTGACGAATATGAAACCGGACAAAAGCCTATGTAAACCTTTTAAATCAAGTTGTCTTATTTCATTGTGCTTTGGCTTTACTGCATACAGTCTGTTAGAAATAGACATAGGGCTAGGTCTTAAAAAATATCTAGCCTATAGGATACGTTTCTTTGCTGTCGGTAGCCTATGGGCTACTCCGTTTCTGCCACTTTGTTGAATATTGAACAGGTAGGGGAGGAGTTGACGAGATCTTATTTAGCTACAGGACAGGAAACACTGATCTCAACAACGGTAACTTGAAAAAGTATCTTTAATATTTAAATCAGATAATTATAATAACGCATTATAACATTAAACGTAATAATATAAAACATAATACCATGAAACAAAGTAATATTTATAAAAACATCCCCAAAATAGCTCCTGTAATCTATTCTTACACTGACCTCATTATTTATTCAATTACAACAGCCAATGGCAAGTCTCCAGCAGCAATACGTATATTTAGTTTTAGATGTTCTGTTTATATTATGTTTTAGACGTTCTGTATGGTACATAAATAAGATGGTTATACAGTAGGTATACAGTATTGTAGGTTTATTTATCACTTGATCGTTATTCCTTCGGGGCAGCAGTTTAATAATCTAATTTTGGCGGTTCTGTGACATCAGCTCATTCAGGTCCTGTCTGAGTAAAACTCAGGTGCAAAAATCTACTTGAGAGGAAAGACTAAAGTTCTTATGACATTTTACTCCTGCGACCCGCCGCGATTAGGTGAGTACACTTTTATATGCTACAGATCACGTTAATATTCTTATTATACACTTTATACACTCTTTGAGTGATCCCTGTATTTAATATGTCTGGGCTTAGCCCCGAATGTCCTTCAAAGCTGGAAACGTCTCTGCATATAGCTAACTTCTTTAATTGATTTATTAAAATAATTTATGAATGACAGGCAACACTGACAGTGACAAGGCAATCTTTATTTGAATTAATCATGTCATTTATGTAAAGTGTGAAATAAAACCGGCGCACTTTAAAGAGAGACGCACTTACGTCTCTCTCTCTCGCTCGCTCTGTCTCGATCGCTCTCTCTGCAAGTGTAAAGGGCGATTTATAGTCGTGCGTAGGTCCTACGGCGTAGCAGCGACGGCGTAGGTTCCGCGTCGGTTTTCATTTATACTTGTGCGTCGTGTCCGCGTCGACGTGCAAACACACGCGAAACCGCTGGTTGGCAGTAATCACGCATGTAACCACAGTAGCAGCAGAAGTCGTCACAGAAGAAGAAGCTAAGCAAGTTAACCCACAAACGAAGACGAAATAGCAACTTGTTGTGTATAATTTGAACAGACCAGCAATGATGGAAGTAAATAAACAGCGACGTATGTTGCAGTTTGAGTTAAATCACTCCTCAACTTGGCTCATCTTTGTTTTCACCGTCTCAAACGGAAATACCTATGACGCAGTTTTTTTTACCTGACGGGAGGGGTTCTGGTGGACCAATCACAGCGCTTACGGTCCACGTAGAGCCGACGCGCTGTTAGAAATTTTGTGAGGTGCGCGTCAGGCTACGCAGAGCTACGCACAGGCTACGGATAGCCTACGCCGTAGCTACGCCGTAGGACCTACGCACGACTATAAATCGCCCTTTACTGTGTTACTATGGTAACCAATGTTTATAGTAGCGGATTAATTTCTAACTGTAATCAAACTGACTGGAACTACCTGTGCATTAAACGGTTTTAATGCACACCTTCCAGCCAATCAGAATCGAGTATTTAAACAGACCATGGTATAATAAGCAATTATATGTTAACCTACATGTAATCCTTATATTGTACTGAAATGAGCTGTATTCCTTGAGGTCTGATCCTCCAATAGCACTTTTTGATAAGTTGGGTCAACCCAGTGCATGCCAGGTTTGTGCTGTGAATCTGAATTAAAAGTGAATTAAAGAATAGAAATGAAAAGAGGTTGCGTGACTTGCCATGTTATTAGTCTATAGGTTGCATTATAGTGGGCTCTAGCTTTATTGTGTTTGGTATGTCTACCATAATTTACCAGACTTTTACCAGATCATTTGTCCACGTTTATGACTCTGACAGTGATTGTTACTGTATTTTGCCATAAGTCTTCACTGTGCCTATTCAAAGCTCGAGGGCCAACACACAACTTCTAGATTTATAAGCTTCAATAAACTACATTTTAACATTTTATAATGCCTAGTCATACTTCTGTTATTTTGATGAAAGTAACTCAAAAGTAACGCAAAAGTAGTGTAACTCATTACAGTTCAGAGTCAGTAATATTGTAATGTAACTAATTACTTTCAAATGACAGTAATTTGTAATATATAATGTATTACACTTTGGAAGTAACTTGCCCAACACTGTCTTTCACCACGTGAAGTTTTGCACTGATCCCCTTAAGCATACCCAAATCTGGCTGAAAAACAGAGGCATATCTGTCACACAGTTGGTCTACCTTTTTTACTAGACACAGACAGCTTATTTAACTGGGACCAGTTTAAGTTTAACCGACTGATCCAGTCTCTACCCATTAGGGAGGGCCCATCACCTTTTACAATCATCAATTCGAGCATGGTTGTTTGCTCGTTACACTTTACTTATACAGTGATTTTACCCTTTAGCTCAAGAGACTCTTTGCTATACGTTTTTAAAATACAGTTAGCAGGAGACAATTTCACCTTATGAAATCTCCGACGGTACAATTTTTCGGAGATCACAGAAACAGCTGCTCCCGTGTCTATCTCCATTTTTACATGCCGGTTATTGATTCGCACATACACATAATACGGCTTGTGTACCTTGTCCCCCTTAGTCTCTATAGCAAACAAATCCGTCCCTTGCATATCAGCTCATCTGTGCACACCACTAGCTCTTGGCTCCATGGTGACGTTGAATCGGTCGTTTCGCAGCTCGAGTGCGTTGCAATTTCTCTCGCGCTCGTGTGCGTTGCAATTTCTCTCGCGCTCGTGTGCGTTGCAATTTCTCTCGTGCTCGTGTGCGTTGCAATTTGCTGCATACAGATCGTTGCTCATCACGTCCTGTGGAAGTGCTGCGCTGTCCGGTGAAACAGTCGCGTCCAGGTGCTTGGTCCACTTGGCCGGCTTGGAGTCAGGTTTCCCTTCCTTCCGCGCGATATGTCCCCTTTTCCCACAATCGCGGCAGTCAACATCTGTGAAACGGCAAACGTCCGGCTGGTGTCCTTTTCCGTTGCACCAGTAACACGGTTTTCCCACAACCTCTTTTGGCTTGGCGGAAAACTTTCTTTCCACTACGTGTGCCTTAAAAGGCTTTGGCGCAAACTGTTGCGAGCTTTTCAATGTGACTTCATAGGCCAGACCCATTTCTATTGCACGCGCAAGGGTCAAATCTTTAGAGTGAGCAGCATGTAACAGTCGATCTCTTAACTCAGCACTTTTTACCCCACACACAAATCTATCGCGTAGAGCTTCATCCAAAACCCGTCCAAATTTACATGTACCCGACAGTTTTCTCAATTTCGCAACATACACACTTTATCGATTCGCCGTCCAGTTGATTTCTGGCGTGGAACTTGCATCTTTCTGCAATGAAATTCGTCCTTGGCACATAGTGGTTCTTCAACAGCTCAATCAGCTCATTGAAAGTCTTTTGCGACGGTTTTTCTGGTGTGCATAAGTCCATAAGTAAAGTTTTTCCCACGATCGTCAAGAATACCGCTTTCGTTTTTTCGTCGGTATCCTTCAATCTATTTGCCGTAAAATACTGTTTGAGCCTTTCCAAATAGGCATCGAAATGTTCCTCACTTTCATCAAAGTGGAAATCCTCAGGCTTCCCAAAAGCCATTTTTGACTAACGCGGATTAGTCATCCACTTTTTTTTTTGCTGTGTTTCAGGCCTCAACCGAGTTACTCACAACTCTGTCCATTTTAGTAAAACATCCCATCTCTCGTCGCCAAAACTGTTGTGTCCACACGAAAAGTCGTCGGTTTAGGAAAAGAATTACAAAAAAATGAACACGGCACGGAAACTTAGAACAGCAGAAAAAAGTGATTTCTTTATTATTTTATCGGCAGCTCAACACACATGCTCCAGCACCACAGCACTGCACCCTGCACCACCGCAGGGGGGCGGCAATTAGACAACCATAGTCCAATCACAACACTTCTCTCATTTGAACCAGTTCAAAAACTATGTCTCTATGGCAACAAGTAAGATTTTACTTTAAGTTATTTTGATGGTAAGAACATTACCATATTCTTAATTACAACATTATTTTGGTGTACAACACCACACCTACAACTTATGTACCCACTAACCTCTAACTAAAATTTATTCAGTATATGTTGTCATGTATTTCTATTGGCTGCATCTGGTTGTTCTCCTAAGAGAAATTAACGCCTTATTGGTATACTTGATAATCCACTTTTGATCGTAATACTGTACATAATTTATCTATTCTGTCTTTTTATTCTGACAAAACTTTATTAAATTCTTTATTTAGCTTAATCCCATCCCTTAATCTAATTTGGTAGATCAACAGAATCTACACATAATTTTATGATTAGCTGTTTTGTTCATCTTTTAATGAGGATTCTAAATTCCCTAATATTCATATTTAAGTATCTTTTCTCTCCATCCTAATGGTAATGCCGTTAAAGGTTTACTTTTTCTAAATCCAAAAAATTATTCCAAAAGATATTGTTTGATCTTTATATAGCTTCATTGTATATGTTTCTATGATTGTAGTATTTTTCTAATAACATTTCTTTTTTACCTTTACATCTTAAGATTAACTTTTTGATGTCTTCATAATATATCTAGAGTTTTTGTAGTTGATTTATTCAAGATTTCTGTTATAAAGCATTTCCTATTGAATTTTCATAAGTCTATAATTCCCTAAGTTTTACATATTCTTGGTTGTAATCTTTACTGTACCATTCTGAAATCTCTGTCTTTCCTTTATCTATTTTAATGTTTTCGTTAACATACTAACATGGACACAAATTTTAACCAATTGGGGCCAACAAATTGTATCTTTCAACTCTGAATTTCCCAAAATCCAGACAAGTTGACCTTAACTTTTTCTCTAATCCAAAAGAATTCTTTTTGAATTTATCACCCTTATCATATATATATATATATATATATATGTGGACTTGACAATGTTATTACCTTATTAAAAACTGATTTAGTTTAGAGCATAAAAAGCAACTTGGCAAATCTATTTCCTTAACTTTAAAAATTGTCCAAATTGTCCTTTGAGATTGTTACAGATCTTTCACTGGGCCTCGTTTAAGGCAAAAGTGTGAGGAATTAACAAAGAAATGAACCCAAGTGCGGACGTGACACAAAATGAATTGTTTATTGCACAAACAGGGGAAAACAAAACCCACGAGGGGGCAAAACAAGACAGGATGAGTGGAACACAAAACTAAACTAAACATAAACCAACAATAAACTTCACACTACATATAACAGACTAGACTTGATATTCATAAATACTCACAAATGCAAAACAGGAACACGACGAGGAATGCAACAAGACACACGAGCACAGAACAGCAAACACAAGGACAATAAATAGGGAGAACTAATGAGGGACACAGCTGAAATCAATAACAAGTAAGGGAGCGGGTAAAAAGTGACGAGACCCGGGAAATGCGTGGTCAGAATAATTCAATACTAAAACCACGCATTTCCCACATAGAACATGGTACTGCCAGGACCCCGAACACAAGGACTAGATATCATTAAACACATGATTTTGACGGATTCTGACAAAAAGTCTATCACCAGGAAGTTTAATTGACTGTAGCCATGCAAATCTTCTGCAGTAATCAGCTTCGTTCTTTTCAATTCAATTTCTGTTGACAATTTCTCTTTTTCAGTTTTCCTTTCGGTGCTCAAAACTCTGCTCTCCATCCGTCTGTATACTTTAATTGCTTTTGATTTGATATGATTTTGATGTGTCTTCTTTCATATCATGTGTTTCTCCTCCTCTCCAACTGCCATCCTACGAGCCCTGATGCATTGGTTGCTTGGACTTTCCACATAGAGCTGCTCTTATTACTCTGCAGCCCCCTTTGCCTGTGTTTGGTCCCTTTTGCCAGGTTTGCTCCTTCCGCATTCTCCTGCAGCCCCTCAGATACACTTAATGAGACATGTTGTCTCCGTCACCGCCTCCTCAGCTCCTTTCAGGTTTTCTGAACATAAATAGCTCAATACATAGACAATTAGTTTCTTCATATAACAATTAATTCCAGATGGTTTTTACAATACGCATAGGTTGATCGGCGAACATTTCATGCAGTGTTAAAGGTGTATTTTTGTTAGTTTACATGCTCATTAATACAAGGTAAAACATCAATTCTGTTAAGATTAGTATTTTCACACATTTTGTTAAGTATGGCTTTGATGATAATTCCTTTTCTATACCTTTTTATCTACCATCCCTTGTGATTATAGATGATAGTCACATTTTTCTTCACTCTTATCCATCAAATCATTTTTTCCGTTCTTATCTCAATTCAAAATCTTCATTCTTATCACTAATCAAATAATTCATTTTCATTCCACTTATTCGCCCCATGTACATCTATGATAATAATATTTATGACTGAGATTTTTCACTTCTATACAATCTAAAAGATCTCCTGACACTCCAAGGCCCTTTTTAGCTTCCACATCTGTTTGCCCCTGCTGGCAAAATCAACTGTTCTCTTATGAGCCCATATTCAATGACAACCAATCTTTTAATCAACTATTTAGCATTAATTAACCAGACTAACTTTTCAGCATGTTGGAATGGTGGTTCATCAATTCTAAACCTGTATAATGTTTTCCTTCATAAGTAAATGCAAACGAGTATCTATTTCCTATGCAAATCTTAATTCACAGTAACAATGTTTATCAAATGGAGAAACACTTGTCAGCAAAGTATGTGGTTTTTGGAACATTAATCTTTTCTTGTCATTAATTGCTCTTAAATCGTAGACTAGATACATTTTGGATTTATTTGTTTGATATGCTAAGTGTGTTACAATAATTTGTTATTTCTTTTCTCTATTCTCACAGCTTTTTCTTGTTTACCTTTTATAATATCCTATGGTGTTAGTTCAATTTATTTCTTTTATCTATTTTGTTTTCCTTTCTGTCATAGCTGTTCTATGCCTTATATCTTTGCTTTTTAGCTACCATCATTGAAGTTCTAACTTCCTCTGTAGAATACCAAATTTAAACCCCTAATTTGCATTGTGCATCTCTTTTTATCAGATTATCAGGAGTCTGATTTGATTTCAGAAAAGGTAGTCACACCTAACAACATAAATTCTTGATCAGCCTTTAAATTTGTCTAGCTGATTTTTTTGCCATTGTCTGTTTCTTGCCGGCTTTTTATTCACATTATTGAATGTCAAAGGATGTGAGTGATCAGCCCATCAAGGTTCAAAATTGACCCATGCAAAATATTGCCTTTCAATTTAAAATAAAATTTATTTTGTGACCACCTTCCATCATCAGATGAAGACTCCTCTTCATTTTGTTAAGTCTTTTTTATCTTTATATAATTTATCTGTGTCATTCACCTTATAATAATTTTTCTGTCCTTTTTAATTTTTCTCTTTTTTCCACCTTTTATAACGTTGTCTCTACTCTTTTCCTTCTAACTTGTTTTTTTTTTTTCAAAGCTTCCCCTCTGTCTTTCTGCTAGACTTTGCCTTAAAACTACAATTCCCTCGAGTAATGAGAATTGACCTGTACAGGTCACATCTGGTGATCATCAGTACCCCCTCCATTTTTCTCCTTCTCTCTCTCTCACTCTCTCTGGCCCTGTCCCAAATGGCGCACTTCATGTGGACTTTCGGTCTCGTGGCCTTAAATTGCGCGTTCTCGCTTAGTCTACGAGTCCGTAGGGTGTCCCATCTGTCATTTTTACGCTTTGAAGTGTGCTCATCAGCGCCTCCTTTGCCCCCTTGATGCGGTCTTCAGCGAAGCCCGCACTGCAGCAGGCTTCGCGCACTTTGCCAACCCAGAAGTCCTTGCGAAAGGGCAATCGAACCAATCAGACGACGGAATGGAGGAGTTCACACTGACGGGCAACTTCTCTACCTAGTTTCCGGTGTGATGCTCGAGTCTGTCCCAAAATACGACTCCGGTGCACCCACGTGGACTCGCATCAAGGGTCCCTAAAGTCTGGACTACGTGATGTCATCAAAGTGTGGACTCTGAGGAGGACCACAAGTCCGGAGTGTGCCATTTGGGACAGGGCCATTCTCTCTCTCTTCAAGCATTTCTCTGTTATTAAACTCTTTATTTTCTTTCTTTTAGTTTATATTTTTATTTAGTTATATTTTTTCTCACAGAATGCCACATCAAATGTTTCCTCATTTGAAAGTTTAAGTTTCTTATCTTCCATTTCTCCACACAATAGCTGTTCAACCCTAATTTTGCCATTAATGTGTCTGCCATGATCTTTTCTTGCATTATATATTTTATAATTATTTCTCATCCTAACCACTTCACAAACTTATTGTTTTTATTTGTCCAATTTATATATTCTCCCAAATAGTTAATCAGATTCTCAATGTGTCTTATGACCGGCCCCACCGTGTGTGTGTGATAGGTGGGCGAGCCGAAAGACGTGCATTGTGCCGACGCTGGACAGCAAGGGTTTCAAACCCGGTTGAGACACCGCACGACGTAGCCAAGTAAATCTCACTCCCTTACCCAGGCATAGTCCCGCCAGGAGAGGAGTACGGACCTTAACTTATTCACTGGAGTGTGTGCTGTGCAACGTGTGAGTGATCTATTTTGACGTGAGTACACAAAGCTTTTGTAGTGTTGTGCCGTGTCCTTGTTGTTTGTACTCACCTCAGGAGGGATTGGACCCCTGTGGAGACCATCGGGAGCCGCCACGACGGTGTACGCCCAGCCAAGCAAATTACGCCCTGTAACTGTGTCTGGCAGGAGTCTGACGGAACCACCAAGTGAGGTACTGTGAGGAATACCATAGTTATACCTGATCGCCTAGCAGCAGAGGAAGTGCTAAGGGAGATAGGGGATCTGGGCGCCTGTATGTACGATCTTCGCATGCCCTAGGGAAGAGGACGTGTGGTCATTGCCTGTCTGAAATACTATCCAACTATCTATGTTGTTGCATCAGCCACAGCCGAGTGCCAGAGAAGACCCCTCCCACTCCCTGCTACGTCGGATGGTGATGGTGACGTATGGTTTCAGTTCCGTTGTATTCCTGTGCCTAGTTGACGACACGCTTACTTCATAGCCCTAGAAAGCCTGTAAAGAGGAAGATACTTACGTCATCGAGCTAAAGCTAACTTACCCAGCAACGACTCGCAGCCCTAGAAAGCCTGTAAAGGGGAAGATACTTACGTCATCTCGAGCTAAAGCTAACTTACCCAGCAACGACTCGCAGCCCTAGAAAGCCTGTAAAGGGGAAGATACTTACGTCATATCGAGCTAAAGCTAACTTACCCAGCAACGACTCGTAGCCCTATAAAGTCTGTTAAGAGGAAGATACTTACGTCATCTCGAGCTAAAGCTAACTTACCCAGCAACGACTCGAAACCCTAGAAAGCCTGTAAAGAGGAAGATACTCACCTGGTCCTGAGCTAGAGTTAAACTTACCCAGCAACGACTCGAAACCCTAGAGAGCCTGCGAAGAGGAAGATACTCACCTGGTCTCGAGCTAGAGTTAAGCTTACCCAGTATGATCCCGAAAACCTAGGAAACCTGTAGAGGAAGAAAATACTCACCTGTGTTGCGAACTGAAGTTAAATCCCTTCGACACGCTTCAGAGACCTAGGGAAAACCAGTGGAGAAAGAGATACGTACCTCGCCCGAGTCCCCACCAAATCCACTCCATACGTCCCAGGCCCTTAGAAAGGAGGAGTTATTTGGATTTTCGTCCAACGCAGAACTTACCTTGTGTTTACTTTGCCCTCAGGAGCAACAAGGAGTGCCACGAGAAGCCCTTCCACGCAGGAGGTGGGCCGAGGACGAAGGAGCTCCGCCCGGCCCTTGCCCTGCTATCTCCTGGCCTCACGGAGCAGACTTCTCCCCTCCAACATCCCTGGCCCCGTAGTGTTCCCCCTGAGGGCGAGAAGCTATATTTTAGATTCCCTTCCCAATCTCCCTTGATTCTTTTAATTAAATTAAATAAAGTTTACTGTTTTTATTCTACTCATCTCTCGTTGTTTGGTCATTGGGTGCTTTTGGGACCTCCTCGAGGTGGAACTTGGGAAGGAGCGTGACGGACACAGTCTGTGGTCCGCTCCAACCTGTGACATCTTTAAAACAAGATTCTTTCCAATAATGTCAAACTCCATCACGCACTTTTGTGCTTTTTTGAGCAAGCTATACTTTTCCTATCGAGCACACTTATTTATTTGAATCAATCATTTAAATAATTTATTCAAATTTTAGAAGTACCTGTGTACTTTACTACAATAATTTATATTTTTGGCTACAATAAGTCCACAGTATCTTCAAATATCATATTTGTTACCCAGCATTTAACTGTCTCTTATTCGTATCATATTCATACTTATATTCTTAGTCATATTCACATACTTTTAAACTGTATCCCCTTTTCACAGTTTTAACCAATCATCCACTCCACTGTAACACAAAACCTCTCTGTGCTCTCTGCAGAGCCACAGAAGAAAGACGCACCCACTACTCACTCAGCCCCAACTTTTCCTCATCTTAGACTTGCTCTCCCAGACTCATGCTAGTACAGACACATACACTCTCACACAGAAACAAATACAATTAAACAAAACAAAACTGTACTTTACCTAAAGTACCTTGCTAATTAAAACAAAACAACCACTACACTTCCTCAACGTGGTTATACGACTAAAACAGACCCATTGCACTTCCTCAACGTGAATCTGAATTAAAACAATAAAATATACCACTTTAAGGCAGTATACTGTCAATTTCGATACACTTACAACCACACAAAATTGACCTCTGTGCCATTCAGACTTCTAATATCATACACTTACACCCACAGACATAGGCAACAATTATGCGTTCTCTTCAGTTAAAATCTGTTTTCAAGTCACTGTGATCAACAAAGCCGACCCCCAGTAAGTCAAATACAGATTCATGCATGCATGCCTTAGTTAGATTGTACCCTTGAAATCAAAACCCAGTTCACATATATGGTTCTTAAATTTAGAAAAGCTTAAATTTCTCACCACGTTGAGCAAATTCTGGCAAACAACACAAACCTAATTAATAAGCAAAAAGTGCTTACCTTAGTATATGGCCATACGTTGTTTGTGTTGTTCGTCAGGTCTGCCCAGTTGGTGCGATTGTCCAGCTCTTTTCTATCCTGGGTTTTGGCACCAAATGTTGTGGTTTTCCTTTTCCTCAAATGAAACCTGGTTTTGATTTCAAGATATAGACTTTTATTAGTCCGGATAATAAAAGTCTATCTCTTGAAATCAAAACCTAAGACTGAAGATGGTTTAATTTGAGGAAAAGGAAAACCACAACAATATATAACACAGTGCGCTCCATAAATATTGGGACAGAGTGCACACTTTGAGCTTTATTTAGAGGATTTTCACAAATCCCAATTTGTCTTTAGGATTTAGGAATTAGTCGTTTAAATGAGCCGAACGTAATGGGACCGTTGACTTAAAAGCTGTTTAATGGACAAGAATTTTGTATTTGTTAAATAATTTCCTCATAAATGAAGCATGTTATGGTCTGTAGTTGAAGTTTGGCATTTGGACGCTGTGGCTGTGAACCCACATCATGTACACAATTCATGTCCATAAAACAGCTTTTAAGCAAACTGTCCCATTTCATTTGGACCTAAAATACACTGAAATACATTTTTACATATACAGATGTGGCCTTTAAAAATGCGCGTCTCTGAGAGCAGAATGCCGCGGAGACTTCCGAAATTCTGCGAGATCCCGCAGAAGGGGGGTCGGTGGGGGACGCAGGAAATATAAAAACCTGTAGAGGGCAGGCGTGTTTCATGTAGGCCATACTGACGACAATGTGTGTGCTCGACTTCATGCTGAGCGTATACTGTATGATATTGAAGTGACATGACACGGATTATCGATGTATAGGCGATAGACTTTGATGTCTTACAAATGCATGCTTTTTGGCAAACATTTTGTTGGCGAAGTTTTCTTTTGCCAGTTACATAAACAGTCACATATTCTTCATAAAAATCAGACTCAAACGCGCATCATTTGTCTTATTTTTTCCGTGTACTTACAGTAGAAGAGACGTGATGTATGATAATCGAGTCTTATAACAAAATAATTCGCGAAGACCTTTTAAGAGACCGAGCGCATTTACGCAATATCATTAACTAGTTTATCTAATTTCACATTTAGTTCATTTTTGCATCTGAACGTTTAAATAGCTTTAACATGTTGCGCTTTTCTGCATTACTGAACAGTAGGCTACTTTTTATATTATCATGTTTCCCTTTACATGGTATGAAACACGATAAAAAGTATGCAATGGTGTTTAATACATTTCACTGAGAATTTGTATAATATGTTATACTTTTGTACTAAGGAAATAAAATCATATTGTGAGTGTAAATATTCATAAATTCGAGGAGTTTCTGAGGTGTTTGTCATCGGCAAAATGCGCAGTTTCTTTGTTGCTAATTAAAAACCGTTGGCTATGTGATTGTTTAAAATTGACATTTTTTCTACTTATTATTAATTTATTTTTTGCCTACATTTACTCAAATAATATCAATGTGAAAATATAAGTAAATCATACTTCAAGTTAGGCGTAAAACTTACACATTTTTGATGTCAAATAGAAATAATAATAATTTGAAATATGCAATTATTACAGTTTTAAAAACTTAAATATATTACTCTGACCTTTTTAAATATATTGACTAAAATAATCTGTAAATGTAATACTTATATACATCAAATAATATATGTACATTTTACACAAAATATCTGTTCTATTTTTAGTAATTTATTTTCCAACTAAAAAAATCGCATAACTGCATTAAGATTTTATTAAGTTACTTTAATCATTTATTTTAGAGATATTTACAAAGCCACTGAATCATTTTTAACAGTGTGTACATTATGACCTTACGGTAGACTATTATTAAATGCATATAAATAAAAATATGTAAAACTAAATAAAAAAGATATCATACACGGACTGTATGTAAGCATACGTTTTCTTGTTCGGTGCACGTGGGTTTAAACGCCGTTTTTCTAAAGAAGAATTTTAAAACTTTATTGGTGGTAGTTGAGAAGAATTCCTTTTTCCATTTTTAAATAATTTTGAGCGCAATATAAATATATCATATTGTTATTCTTATTATATAAGAATACGCAATTTTTACAACATTTTTAACATATAGAAAATATACGTTAAGCATGTTGTGTGTATTTCTTAATTACAAGCTTTTGATGAAATTGCACCAAAACTAAACGTGCATAAAAACATAAAGTCATTTAAATAAGCGAAAAATCTTTTTTATGAGCTCAAAATTTTGAATATAATGTCCTATTGCTGAAAATTGCCCATCTCTAAAGGAGAATATTCATCTTTAAAGTTTAAGAAACAAAAAAGTACTGATAAGCATTCTCAAATATATATATATATTCTGCAAGCACTCATTTATCCATAATGATGTAATTTATTTTTTAATAACATATTGTCGCTGTCGGGCAAAGATACTCTCTGGACACCAAGACCATGTCTATGGGTTCAAGAATAACAAAATATTGGCCATTTGAAACTCGAAAGTCATCACTTTATTTTGTCCCATTGTTTTCCATTTTGCGGGTGATAAAACTCCTGTGCGCGTCGTTCAAATTCATTGAAATTTCGTTCACTTGTAGTTTAGCAAGTATGTATAATCCATTTTCAATAATGTTATTGCACTGCACATCGTCTGAGGAAATCCGAAGTTGCGTCGAGGGGAACCAAGCTGACAGCCGCGACAGCAGAGATTGTCACGTACCTACAAAGGGTATTGGAAAAAGCTTGCATCTGACCTGCAGCTATCATTCTGGCTTGGTGGGATGTCAGCCAGCGAGAGTCCTCTGATTCTGACCTTGTTCTTTTACTCCTCAGAGTCTAAAACCAGGAGGGCATATTAAGTATTCATTGTATTTTCATTTTAACAGAGCAGCTATGGTTGCGCGTTTCACACACCTCTTCGAACCACGTTGTTAACACTATGCTTGTTCGACTTCATGCGGCGCCGCAAGAACCGACAGCCGGATGACGTCAGAGTACCGCGAGAATGATTCAAGAAATCATATTTCGCCTCGCTCTCGCGATACTGTGACGTCTTGCGGCTGTCGGGGCGCCGCATGAAGTCGAACTAGCCTATTGACAGCAGCAAAAGCTACGCATGCGCTTTTAACTTGTAAAACTCAAAGGTGTATGGGTAATGTAGTCTCTGCTCTCGGTGGGACGAATTAGGTAGCTTGCATTGTGAAGGGCGCTTTGAAAAGCGGCAGCGCAGCCAAAGGATTAAATTAAGCCTCTGATTTAAACAGATGTGCAAATGAGCGTTCTGGACTGGTACGCTAACAGTACGTTCTGGGCGCAGGGAGAGATGGTGGTACGCTCAAGAGCTATATTTGGAAGTGGCGGTACTGAGTACTGGCGCCTACCGGCCCACATTAAAGCACTGGCGGTAGCAAAGGTAGACGGCCCTTTGAAAAGCAAAAGAAAGCTGATAAAAATGAGAAACCTACACTGAAATAAATTGGAGTAGGATTTAGGCTACTTAACAAAATCTAAACATTTTTCACTCAGAAAATGCTAGTAAATAAAAACAAAATTATCAGCAGCTTTAACTTTATTACTTTTTCAATTTTAATTCACTCTTTGTTTCAGCGATGTTTAGAAATATACTATATTTCTGCATTTTGATTACAAACTGTTCTACACCGAAAAGAAACTAATGTAATCTTCCTGATTTTATCACGTAAAACACAAGTCTAAACACAAGCGCCACTTTTCTGAATGATGATAATCACAAACATCCCAGAGTTTGTAAACCAATTGTTTGTAAAACATATTTAATGCTAACTTTACTTAAAAATTCAGAAAATATTTTTTACAGTGTATAAATAAAAAGACATGAAGGAAGTTAATTCCAAAATGTAATTAATTGTACATGGTTTAGCTGCTTGTTTTAGCAGCTACCAGTGACACAGAGTCAAGAAATTAAAAACCACCCACCCCCAGGTCTGCCAATTCTTTGCCAACCCCCAATGCTAATCGATCACCTCATCATCAGGGAATCAAAAGAAAACCGGTTAATCCAGTTTTCACCAGCGTGTTGGGGTTTAATTCCAACCCTTGCAGTTTCTTTGTTAAAATGCAATTTAAGCAAATAGGCCTAATACATACGCTGTATATTATTTTAAATGAATGTTTATAACTTATAAAATTAAGTGGATATCAGGTAACTTAATTTGAAATATGTTGATATAACCTAGGCTCTCAAGTCCCACCATGAGACACACGCATTTCTGTCAGTTCACACGCTCACACACCAAACCTTGTAAGCTATTCATCACGCTGAGAAGTAAAATAGAACTTTTCCTGCTATACAATTAATAAAGGAGGTGCTGGTATACAGAGCATTTCTGTCGAGTTTAGCAGTACATTTTTTAGGTGTGGTCAACTTTACGCAGCGCCACAAGCAGATGACATCAGAGTACCGCGAGAAATAAAGCGGAGGAGGTTGGTTTTAAATCGCTCTCGCGGTACTCTGATGTCATCCACTCATGTTTGAGTCTGTATCAGATGAAAATACAGATTTTGAGGAGCAACTTATTGTTTGGAGATTGTCAATGGACGTTTCTGAGTGGTATGTTTGTTTTTTCAGTGTGGATCTGCAAAACGCCAAATGCATAAAAATTAATTAATATTGTAATGTCTTAGCATGATATGTTTTCTAAAATGTTTAAAAATGAACAAATCAGTTGTGCGAAACTACACAGAATTTTTTTTTTTATGAAACATATTCAATGGTTAGAGTGCCTCATGGTGGGGTTGAACCCCTGGTTCAGTTTACCCCATCTGGTTCACTTTGCCCCACAGCCACCGTTCTGGGAAACTGCCTAGCTTAGTAATTCAGGCTAATCTTTAGCTAAATCATTCACATGGTTTTATACATTAGCCTATCACCAATATTTATGGTATGAATATTTAGACCTGGATAAATCTACTTTAACATAAAAGCCTTTATACCTGGTATGTATAAATTTTACTTTGATAGGATAAAAACTGTTTTTTTTTAAATCATACTTTAATCATAACTCTTTTTATTTGTCCTATAAATTATGGTTGCTACCTGTATTTGTGGTCACACGGCTACAAATCTGTATGGTTGCCTAGATAAAGGGGGTGGGTCAACTAACCCACTGGCTCACTTTGCCCCACTCTCCCCTACTTGGTATTGAGAAACGGGCATTGTTTATCGAAGCCGGAGCGCGAGCTACAAACTACAGAGCGAGTGCGCGGATGCACAATGGTGAAAGAGCAACTCACGATGTAACTAAACCAGTGCTCGCAGTACAGACACTTTATATTTTAGCGTACTGTGTACCTTCACTTTCTTTTGCGTGCCACCACTTCTCATGTTGCTGGTACTTTGCCTTAAAGAGTCAAAGGGCGTTTCTATGTGGCGCTGCGCAGACAGTTCGGCAACGAAGACATCAAAGTACCGCGAGAGCAAGTCGAAATGTTACAAATGGTCCGACTTTACCTTTGCTCTCACGGTACTCTGATGTCATACGCCGACCAGTCAGCGCCGCACCATTTAAAGTCGAACACACAAAGCGTCAAGGCAGGGCCGCTGGAAGTCATTTTGAACAGGGGGTGCTGTGAATTTTTTTAACCAAAAAACCTATGAGCCTATAGGCCTATTTAAAATACAATAATAAAAATAAATACATTGAGATTTACTACTTTATTGTCATATACACTTCAGGGCACACAGCCAGGGTCTGAAACACACAGACATCATCAGTTCTCAGATGAATATGCGCTATTAATCAGAAGCAAAAATACTTATCCCAGGGGGAATTACTTTCGTTACAATTTACATATTATAACAACATATAATATTAATTAAACTTCACAATTTTCAATGTCCATGCGGACGAACATACATTACTTACGTTTTTAAGTTAGGATCACACGTCGATTAACAGATGTAAAATATTCTCACATTAACATACCTAGTATATTTTTATATAGATCTTTTTTTTACTAAATAGTACTATTACTGTCTTTTTTAAACTTATTAATAATTCATAATTTGAAAAAAAATAATGATGGGTTTAGTTCTGATATTGTATACTTTTATAAAGAAATACATGGTGTATAATTACATTTTTAGAATAGGCTTTATATAAGGTTTGTACTGTAAAAATACTTTATTTGTTACAAACAAAAGATAAAGAATTTACAAACGTGTGGAGAGCCATTTCAGCACTTGGACAGCAAAATGTTTTTTTTTAAAAGCATTACTTAAAATGTTTTCTCATCTCACCATATCTACAGGTGCAGAGTCATTATATACAATAAATCCGTTGGGTAGCATTTAAAAAAAAACATTTAAAAGTAGATGCATTTGTTTAAAGCAAAGCATTTATTTACTTAGCTACAGATGAAGCAGCTCTTTAAGCCTTCTAACGTCTCATAATTGGTCATCATTTATGTCCAAGAGACTCAATAATAATCTGTTACATTTTAATCCTTTTTTCATATTAAAAAGCGTTTTTGTGCTGCTGCGCATCCATGTATGTAATAAACAAACCCGCGTTGTCATTCCGTTAATACGCATATTATCAATGCGCTCTTTACTCGCGCAGAAAAAACTTGCGTCGCGCATTGCGCCGGTTGTATAATAGAGATTCCAAAGTCTCTCATGAGCTAGAGGACGAATGTCCAGGGAGTTCAGTATTTCTGTGTGGGCATGCATCAGGGAAAGGTGTGTGAGTCTTTTCTGGGTCCTGGTGCTGCGTACCAATGTCTTCAAAAGACGCAAGGCAAAGAAAGTGTGCTCGGATGAGGCCACGGATAGGCACAGACAGTAATACAAATTAAAATCCAAAATACACGTAATAACCTACGTGTGTCAAAAATAATTTCCTAAAATATTCATAAGTAATATATCAATTGTGCAAAATATTTTTACTTAAAAAAATATATTTCTCGCCTTCCCGCGACCATGCGTCAAGGTCTGGAGGAAAAGGATACTTGCCCGGATCCCATGCACGCATCTGCAGTTATATACATTTTACAAAACCAGTATTCATTAGATTTTAAGAACTTTTTTGCCACTTTTAAAACTGTAAAACTAAATAAAAAAGATATCATATGCCGAATGAGCATGTAAGCATATGTTTTCTTGTTCGCTTCACGCAATACGGGTTTAAACGCGTTTTTTTTCTAAAAAATAATGTTTAAACTTTATTGGTGGTGGTTGAAAATAATTTTATATTCTTAATATAAAAGAATACTAATATATTTTTACAACATTTTTAACTTTAAAACATACATATAAAGATGCTTTGTACAATAGCTTTGCTTCTGACAACAATTTTCTGTAATAAATCAGTAAATCAATCACAAAATGTGTTGAAAGTGGCGAATAAAATGCTTGTCAATTCAAACAAAGGTGTATAAAACCGCTTTAATTAACAATAACTAAACTGTGCTCTTTTGCATACCTCTACTTTTCTCATGTCTTTCTTTATACCACCTTTATTTTTTTTTTTAAATCTTGCCACTTTTAGAAATAATTTGTTTGCATTTTTTGTATACTGCACACTTTATTTGCATCAACTATACCCATAATAACATTTTCTACATTTTTCTTTCAATAAAAATAAACATATTTATTGTTGTCTTAACTTAAAACTTTGTTTCTTAATTTATAAATTAGATTTTATATAAATAAGTTTTAAAAGTGTTGACTGCGAACGTCTGAGATAAGATATCTGGAAGGACCTATAATATACGCCTATAATATATGTACATTTTAAATTAAAATGTCTGTTCTATTTCTAGCCATTTATTTTGTTTTGACCAACTAAAAAATACATAAGTGACATTAAGAGATTTTATAAAGTTACTTTAATCCATTATTTTAGTAGTATATTTACAAAGCCACTGAATATTTTTACTGTTATGAATAACGGCTGAAAGGATTAAAAAAAATCATAACACTGACTGCCTATATGCGCAAGAAAGGTATTATTAAAGTTTTAAATATGTAAAACTAAATAAAGATATCATATGCCCACTGTACAGTATGTAAGCATAGGCCCATGTTTTCTTGTTCGCTCTGCGTGGGTTTAAACGCCGTTTTTCTAAAGAATATTTTTTAAACTTTATTGGTGGTGGTTGAGAAGAATTCCTCTTTCCATATGTAAAGCAATTTAGCGCAATATACATGTGTCATATTATTGTTCTTAATATATTAAGAACAATAATACTTATATATTTTTACAACATTTATAACTTTAAAACATGTATTTTTATACCACATGAATCTTTTTAAAATATTAATACTTTTAGAAAAACTGACATAATTATTAATATTATGAACAAACAATGAAAAGGTGTCAAAATTCGACAACACAAATAATTAAGATATTCATTGTAAATAGAGTTAAGTGTATTAGGCTCACACTAAATTCTTTGTTGCACTTAGTATAAATGCCCATTGCACGTACAGTCATCTTAATATATGTATGCGCTGTTATGCTGGCAAGAAGGGGTTGACGTCACTTTGCTGTTTTAATAGAAATGTTAAATATTCAGCAATGCCCTTATTAACTTCTGGAAACAACCGCAATGACAACGCATATAAAAATTTAGTTTTTTATGCGCCACTTGGTGGATTTTCTGTGAAGCGAAACACATTAAGGGAAAAGGGAAAGTAGCCCCCCCGAAAACACTTGCAGAATTCTGCGTGACTCCGCGAGACGATTTGGCGAATGCCGCGGGAGAAAACGCGCGTTTTTAAAGGCCACATCTGTATATAATAACTAGGGCCGGGACTTTAACGCGTTAATTAAGATTAATTAATTACACAAAAAATAACGCGTTAAAATTTTTTTTACGCATTTTAATCGCACTTATTTTTGCACCGCGGAACATTTCTCATTGGATGAGTTTCGGCGGACTGATTATACTGGAGCACCAACTAGCGTTCATTGACTTGACAAAGACCTTTTTGGTCGAAACGTTGTCTTTTAAATAATAAATATTGAGAGCCATAGTAGCAGTGTGCCGTTCTTTGTTTTTTCGTGATTTAGTGTTTTTGTGTGCGAGCACCTGTCTCAAAATATTTTTGGATGTGCACACATTCTACTCCTTATTTCAAACTACAACAAACCACAGTGAACATGAACGAAGAAGCTGATGAGATCGCTTTGGTTGGCCCCGTGGTTGGGAAATTCTTTTATAAAAAACAAACGGATGGAAGCGTCGATAAGAGCATGATTGTGTGTAAGCTATGCAACAAGGAATTTACATATCACCACAGCACATCGAGCCTCAAGTATCATCTTGTAGCGATTCAGCGAGAGACTTTTTTTATTTTAGGAGATTTTAATAACTGTTCTTTGAAAAACTGTTTGAGAAACTACTATCAGTATGTGTCCTGCTGCACCAGGAAAAATAAGATATTGGACAAGTTCTATGGCAACGTTAAAGATGCCTTCTCTGCGTCGATGCTACCTCCCTTAGGAAGATCCGATCATAGTGTTGTTAATCTTCGACCTAAGTATCAAAGACTTCTTGAAAGAGAAAAGCCTCATATTAAGACTGTAAAGATGTGGAACGAAGAGAGTATTATGAGTCTTCAAGGTTGTTTTGAGTGTACTTTGTGGGACATATTTGAATCCCCTGACTTGGACACCCACACAGATATGGTATCCAATTATATAAATTTTTGTGTGGAGTCAGTTTTACCCACGAAAACGTATAAATTATTTCCAAATAACAAACCATGGGTATCAAATAAACTTAAACAACTGTTAAATAAGAAGAATGGCGACATACTATAATAATGATATTTTAGAATGATTTTAAAGAGACATTTAAAGGGAAATTAAAAGACAAATTAAGGTAGATAAGGCCCTATATAAACAAAAAAATGAAGGAAAAATGGCACAAGGAAAATAAAACAGGCATGGCAAGGAGTTAGGACGATGATTAGTGTACAACATAAAAGTCAAGGAAAATATAACACAAATATGTTAATTGAAGATGGCAAATGTGGGGATCTTGAGCTAGCGAACAAATTAAACAAGTTTTTCTCACGTTTTGAAGGAGATAGTGAGAATACCAGCAGGGCTAAGGAAACGTTCTCAACGTCACCTAGTAACCTTACCATCAATGAGGTGGATGTAAAGAAAATATTTCTGAGCTGTAATATACACAAGAGTCCCGGGCCTGACAGCATCTGTGGACGAGTGTTAAAAAACTGTGCTGAGCAATTATCCACAGTTTTTACTTCACTATTCCAAAGATCTTTAGATCAATGTATAGTACCAACTATTTGGTAAACTTCTACTATTATACCCCTTCCTAAAATTAATAAGCCATCAGAGCTTAGTGATTTTCGACCAATCGCATTGACCTCTTTGGTGTTTAAAAGCTTTGAAAGATTGGTTAAAGGGTATGTAGTGTCAAAAACCCAACATATATTTGACCCTTTGCAGTTCGCCCAAAAAGGGAGTGGACGATGCAATTTTAAAGAGCACCTATTATGAGATACACGTTTTTAAACATCCTTTTGTGTGTAGGTGTGTATTGGTACATCCTAACGATATTCAAAAAGTACATACCTCAAAGAAAACGATGACGCGAGTTATCGTCTCTAACGTTTAAGGACTACAAAAAACACTCGGATTGTAGTGTGGGATTTTTATGTTGTTTTATTAATCTTGCTAATTGCTAAAAGTGTTAAAGTTACAAAGATGTCCAAATAAGGACTGTGGAAATTGGTTTTGTTCCATGTTATATTTCTTTAATTGATCATTTTATTCTATAAACATTGTGTGTTTCATATATGCACTGAGCTATTATGTAGAAATGAGGTGTTTATGTTTGAGAGTGGAGAGTTACCAGTTTTTGTGTGTGTGCTGCAAGGAGGAATTTAGGAATTTACGCCTGGCATTGATCAAGATAAGAGAGAGGCCTGAGGGGGAAAGCAAACAGGCGACTATGTCATTAACTAATGCCTTAATGTTCACAGGATAAAATATGCAATGTATTTCTTACTTAATCAGTATTAATCATTGAATAATTGATGTAATAAATATAAGATGTTGTCTTTGATAAATTTGTATTAACCAATGAAATGAAGGTTGCATATAGAATAACTTAATGGGGGCAGGGCAGCTCAACCTTGAAGAAACAGAATCTCCTGTGTGTGTGTGTGTGTGTGTGTGTGTGTGTGTGTGTGTGTGTGTGTGTGTGTGTGTGTGTGTGTATGTGTGTGTGTGTGTTTTCTTTCCTCACAGATGGTTTTTAATAATGATTAAAGTGTTTGCTTAGAAGTAGTATTGCAGTAAAAGATTTAATATGTGTTTATCTATCTAAAGAAGTTAATGTGTGCCATATTCATATAACCAATTTTACAAATAATGAAATGATGTCATGATATTGAAATATGTTTTACATAATAATCACTTTCATCTTACAGCTTATGTTTTTTATAAATGAATGTTTTATTAATGATTTGTTTTTAAGAAAGCATTATAACATGCTATTCAAAGTGGAGGAGTACTGGAGAGGAACTGCAGGGCTCCCAGGGATGAGAGGAGAACAGTTTGTTTTTCTTTGTCTATGTGTGTCCATCTTTGCCTACAGGCTAAAATTGGGTGTGGTGATGGAGTCAGATGGACGAGGGGAACGGCCTTTGTGGGTGGAGATTTTCTGAAGAAAGATCGACGTCACATATTTTATATATATGCATGTTACTTCCTGAGCTGGTTGTTCGCTACTTGAGAGGACCCAGCGCTGTTAAACTTTTTCAATCTGATCAATAAATATTTGAACTTAGATATTTGTATCTTTTGCCTTTCCTCTAAATTATGAACATGCAAATGGACGCCTTAAAGTCCAACAATTGGTGACCGCCGACGTTTTGTGGAGGGAAAGGAGAGAGTGAGAGGAAGGAGGGTTTCACATTGAAGAAACCAGAGTAAGGGAGGGCTCCATTTCAACACAAAAGACCGGTCTTCTAAAATAAAGGTAAGCAGAAACCTGTTATATCAAATTCTGCTATTGGACATATACCAAATTAATTGTGTTGATAAGGAGCTCCGAACTGAAATTAATTATTTAAACAATATGAATTGATCAGAGTGAAAAACTTTTTGAAATCTTTGAATTTTTTTGTTGAATAAAAGGTTGAGGATTCCTTTAACGCATTAGGCGTTATAAAATACCAACTCGGGTTGAAGCCCGTAGGGGGTTGGGAAACCTTTAGGTGGAAGGCCTAGGAATAATCTAATTGAGTACAGTATTAAATTTATGGGTTGAGAAACCTTTAGGTGGAAGTCCTAGAAATTATCTTATTGAGTACAGTATTACATTTATGGGTTGAGAAACCTTTAGGTGGAAGTCCTAGAAATTATCTAATTGAGTACAGTATTAAATTTATGGGTTGGGAAACCTTTAGGTGGAAGGCCTAGGAATAATCTAATTGAGTACAGTATTAAATTTATGGGTTGGGAAACCTTTAGGTGGAAGGCCTAGGAATAATCTAATTGAGTACAGTATTAAATTAAGGGTGTGGAAACCTTTGGGTTACAGGCCCAGGAAATTCCATTGTGCACTTGATTCTGCAGTTGTATTTGGGTATATTTCATTTTGATGTTGTATATATATAGAGGAATTGTATTTACAGTTGTATAAAGAATGGTTGAATTTCAGAAAGAGTGTGATGAATATGTGTGTTCACCGGTGTATGTGCCATGGAAAAAATGATAATAGTTTGGAAAGGGACCAACTGTAAAAGACTAAGAGAAAGAGTTGAGAATTTGGACAAGATTGGCTCTGGTTGCTGCTGCCATGCAGGCTATTGAATCAAATAGAAAAGGGGAAGTTTACAGTGGTGCAGCTGCAAAGCAACAGGAAGTTAAACAAGGAAACAGTCAGCCAGACTCAAGTGTGACAACTACGGCTCCTCCTCCAGTTCCACCCCCAGTGAAATCGATCTACCCCTACTTGCACACACCTCCTCCTTATGAGAAATCCAAAGCCACAATGCAACAGCCTGTTTTTCAAATCAATAGCGGTGAATTAAATGTAGATGTAGATTTTATTTGTGTGAAAATGTAGTGTGTCTGTGATATAATGAGTCTGTTAAAACCATAAATGGGATTAAGCAAAACCTAGCAGAAAGACAGAAGCGAAGCTTTGAAAGAAAAAACAACAAATTACAGAAAAGAGTAGAGACCAAGTTATTAAAGGTGGAAATAGAGATGAACAATTAAACAAGGACAGAAAGTTGTTAAAAGGTGAATGACACAGATAAATTGTATGAAGGACAAAAAGATTTAACAAAATGAAGAGGAGTCTTCATCTGATGATGGAAGGTGGTCACAAAATACATTTTATTTTAAATTGAAAGGCAATATTTTGCAATGGGTTAAGTTAAACCTTGAAAGGCTGAAAGCTCTCATCCTTTGACATTCAAGAAAGTGACTAAAAAGCTGGCAAGAAACAGACAATGAAAAACTGTGTGTGATATCAAAGTGCTGGAGTTGCAAAGAGAGGAGTAACTCATAAACTGGACTGAAAGCACATTCTATTTGAATGGGACTATACTTGAACTAAAGCAGTGAAGGGGGCACTGCATATGGTCAGAGACATTTACAAGGATGAAACACCAAAAAGACTGAGTGGAATCCAGAAAGAGACTAACAAAGACAATAATGTTCTTGGAGGCAAGAGAAACTGGACAATATTTCACTGGACACTGAACTTTTTCATCTTCATACGGGCCTTTGAGTGAAAAAGGGGAAAGAGTAAACAGCCGTTCAATGTTTAGTAAAGACCTTGTTACTATAGGGACACAGACAATCTTTATGAGAAAATCAGCTAGACAAATTTAAAGGCTGATCAAGAACTTTGTTGTTAGGTGTGACTACCTGTTCTGAAATCAAATCAGACTCCTATTAATCTGACAGGAAGAAATGCATAAGGTATCTACAGAGGAAGTCAGAATTCCACTGATGGTACTGAGCTAAAAAGCAAATATATGGCATAGAACAGCTATGGCAGAAAGGAAATTAAAATAGATAAAAGAAATACATTGAAAATGAAAAAAAGAATACCATAGAACACTATAAAAGGTAAACAAGAAAAGCTGTGAGAATAGAAAAATAACTGATTATTGTAACAAACTTTGTATTTAAGGAAATCGCCAGCCCAGACATCATATATGTGCATGAAGGTGTTCAAATGGCAGATCTAATCACTGAGGGTGAGCCGCAGGATTGTATACCATTGACTGATATACAAATTATTATTATTGTAATTAATTATACTTGTTATACCATTGACTGAAAAAGCAAATAAATTGAGAGATGGTTTGTTCGCGGTACCACTGACAACTACCCCACCGTTAATCACAATGTTTACAGATGGTTGTTGTTTCAGAGCAGCAGATGACACATTCAAGGCAGGCTTTGCTGTGGTTGAGCAAGTTGTGGGTGATTTTGTAACACGACTGAGTGGTGGATTGAAAGGTAAACGGTCAGCACAGAGAGCTGAAATGACAGCTGTTATCAAAGCCTTGCACTACACTGGTGAAGAGAGGGTGATTGTTTATAGTGAATCTGCATATGTGATTGGTGCAGTATATATGGAACTGCCATATGGCAGATAGGTGGGTTTGAAACCAGGAAAGGCCGGCCTATAGTAAATGCTAGCAAAGCCTGACACATACTACAGGCTGTGAAGGTACCTAATGACGTGGCTGTTGTCAACTGCCTAATAAACCACTTATATCCCCAACCATGGTTTCCCAAGACATAGTTAGATCTGACAAAATTGACAAACACGCACTGGAATTGACATATAATTTCGGGGCTGCTTATCACCCCAATGTTAGAGCAAAGATGAAATAATGAACCTGACTTTGACATTAAAACTTGACTTGACAAACTATGTGCACAGACAAAAATAACACGGCTTGACGCATTACCAATTGCATTAATGTCTATTCGCTCTTCTGTTAACAGGATTTCTGGTTTCACAACCTTTGAATTGCTTACAGGTCGTCAGTTTCCAGGCCCACGGAACGCCTTGGTGCAGGATCCAATCCTGCCACTAACTAATGCTGTTTATTTCTAGAAACTAACTGCTATGATTGAACATTTTTCCTGCCAGGCTACCACACAACGAAATTGTGAGAACGACCCAGCTGTTAAAAATGATGATTGGGTTTCTAACAGACACAGGTGTGGACCTGAGGACTCAGGTCCAAGAGAGGGAGAGTGTTGAAAGTGAAAGTGAATCAGCTGGAATACAGAGAGGATAAACAGGAAGTGGTAACACATCAGTGGTAACACTCACACAACACTAACAACAAAGTCAACAAACACTGTAAAATTGTGCATAAAAGAGGTGACATTTTTTCCAGCCCAGTAACAGAACCCCTAGCACACTGTGTGAGCACAGATTGTGCCTACGGAGCAGGTATAGCCGTACAGTTCAAAGCGAAGTACGGTACACAAAAGGTTGTAAGACAGAACAAACACACAGGTGAATGTGCAGTTACCCATGAGGACGACGGCAGATTGATTTTTCATTTAATAACAAAACAAAATTGTACTGATTTACCAACATATGAGAATTTTACCTACAGCCTCAGACGTATGAGAGAGTGGTGTGAGAAAGAAAACATAACAAGTGTATCCACTCCCCGGCTGGGGTGTGGCTTAGATAAATTGGATTTCCACAAAGTGCTGGAAATCCTGACAGAAGTGTTTAGAGACCTGAATATCACAATTACCATATATTCATTATAACCTGGGTAACTACATACCACATTGACCTTTGAATTTTGATCTTTGAATTTCTTAAGTTTCTTATACAATTCTACAGTATTAATTTCATATTTAATTTTTCTTTTTCTTTTTGAATTTACGATTGTTATTTGAGTATTAGCCAATAGGCATAAGTGTATTTTTTCCACAGAGATGAAGCTATATGCAAATTGGAAGGTTCTGTGGGCCGTAGGAGTTATAACTGCAATTATAGTCACCATAATATTTGGCATAAACAATGGAGATCCCTGTGTAACAGACTGATAGTGTCTGCAATAGAGAAAAAAGAAAATCCACCCAAATACAGCATGCGCTATTAGGCCTACAGAACCTGGATGAGGAGGAGGAAGAAAATGTGTGACCTCTTTCAGAGGTCAAGAGAGGGAATTGTGGGATTTTTATGTTGTTTTATTAATCTTGCTAATTGCTAAAAGTGTTAAAGTTACAAAGATGTCCAAATAAGGACTGTGGAAATTGGTTTTGTTCCATGTTATATTTCTTTAATTGATCATTTTATTCTATAAACATTGTGTGTTTCATATATGCACTGAGCTATTATGTAGAAATGAGGTGTTTATGTTTGAGAGTGGAGAGTTACCAGTTTTTGTGTGTGTGCTGCAAGGAGGAATTTAGGAATTTACGCCTGGCATTGATCAAGATAAGAGAGAGGCCTGAGGGGGAAAGCAAACAGGCGACTATGTCATTAACTAATGCCTTAATGTTCACAGGATAAAATATGCAATGTATTTCTTACTTAATCAGTATTAATCATTGAATAATTGATGTAATAAATATAAGATGTTGTCTTTGATAAATTTGTATTAACCAATGAAATGAAGGTTGCATATAGAATAACTTAATGGGGGCAGGGCAGCTCAACCTTGAAGAAACAGAATCTCCTGTGTGTGTGTGTGTGTGTGTGTGTGTGTGTGTGTGTGTGTGTGTGTGTGTGTGTGTGTGTGTGTGTGTTTTCTTTCCTCACAGATGGTTTTTAATAATGATTAAAGTGTTTGCTTAGAAGTAGTATTGCAGTAAAAGATTTAATATGTGTTTATCTATCTAAAGAAGTTAATGTGTGCCATATTCATATAACCAATTTTACAAATAATGAAATGATGTCATGATATTGAAATATGTTTTACATAATAATCACTTTCATCTTACAGCTTATGTTTTTTATAAATGAATGTTTTATTAATGATTTGTTTTTAAGAAAGCATTATAACATGCTATTCAAAGTGGAGGAGTACTGGAGAGGAACTG
The DNA here is from genome assembly GCF_030506205.2 of Paramisgurnus dabryanus. Taxonomy (NCBI): domain Eukaryota; kingdom Metazoa; phylum Chordata; class Actinopteri; order Cypriniformes; family Cobitidae; genus Paramisgurnus; species Paramisgurnus dabryanus. The sequence goes on from NC_133354.1 coordinate 28,939,824, forward strand.
CAGGGCTCCCAGGGATGAGAGGAGAACAGTTTGTTTTTCTTTGTCTATGTGTGTCCATCTTTGCCTACAGGCTAAAATTGGGTGTGGTGATGGAGTCAGATGGACGAGGGGAACGGCCTTTGTGGGTGGAGATTTTCTGAAGAAAGATCGACGTCACATATTTTATATATATGCATGTTACTTCCTGAGCTGGTTGTTCGCTACTTGAGAGGACCCAGCGCTGTTAAACTTTTTCATATCTGATCAATAAATATTTGAACTTAGATATTTGTATCTTTTGCCTTTCCTCTAAATTATGAACATGCAAATGGACGCCTTAAAGTCCAACAGTAGGCAACAGTTTACTTCTTGGGATTGGTGACATAGACAAGACCAACATTATCATAGTTCAGCCCTCTCTGCTTTGCTTGGGTACGCCCTCAAAGACAGGGGTGGAGAGCTCCGGAGAGAGCTGAAATGGCGGAGGTTGGGAGTCCATCTGTTTCAAGTGTGTTTGTAAACTATTGTTTCATCGTTTAAGCGATTAAATCTCTAGATTAGACACTGTCCCTTTAGATGCGAGGGCAAAATAGCACTTTATGGCCTTCCACAGAGGACATCATGTTTAATACGGTTCCGGAAGAATCCAGTCACACGTTGTTTATATGTTTACGGAGTTTTCACAATGACTGCTTCATGAACCGTAACGAATTTGAAGCTGGATTTGCAACGTCTCCTCCTGAAAGTTGGATTACCGTGCACTTCTGGATCACATGCTGTAAGTATTCATGTTTATTATGTGCCTTTTACGTTACTGGAGCTTAACCATTTGTGCGTGTAGAGCGAGCTTGCAAGCTAATGTTTTTGTATTGTAATACTGTATTTCATAAACCACGTACCATATTTACCCACGTGTATGTTGAATTATGCAGACTATCGATTTTTTGTGTTTTAACTCGTTTTAAGATGTTGATTTAGACGTGTTTACTAACTTGCTAAGTTACCAGCTAAACTGTTACCGGTAAAGTTTGTTCTCATGATCAAAGTTAAGAAACTCTAAGTACAGATGATTTGTTTATATCAGGGCTTAAAGTGAAAAAAAAAATCCTGAGCCTGAACTTTCTGTGGCTCAACCATGACTTTTACCAAGCCCTTTTTTTCTATTAACCAATTCTATGAGCAACAGCACAGTCATATTTTCAACGCATTAACAAGTTATTGTGCCAAAAAACTATGCAAAAACAAGCAGGTTTCGGAAGTTTACTGAACCAAGTGCCTAAAGCTGGGGTCTCAAACTGGCTTTGGGCCATTTCTGAGATGGACATCTTGTCGGAGGGCCGTAGAGCTATTTTAACATAAAAACACAATATTTCTGTATATGTACTGCATTTAAATTCTATTATTAAACACATAATAATACATAAAAATATAAACAGTGCTTTCAATCTATTTTATACTTTATTTATAAGAGTAAGTAAATCTTTTCTAAGCCTTATCTTAAATTAATAAATATCATAATAATAAATACAAACTTTTTCTGTTAAAACCTTGCACTAAACTAACAAATTAAATTCCTGAATACATTTATGAACTATTATAGCCTATACATTTATTTTGGACTTGAATATGTTCTATATGTTGAATATATTGGACTTGAATATTACTGCTCCATGTGTAACTGCACAGCAAGCAACATAATGATATATTAGATATACTTTATTATTCACTTATATTGAGTTGAGTGAGCTGCATACATAGACTACTGTAGTCTACTTTTATCTTTTGCACGTTTCTCCTCATCTTTCCTCTTTTCATAACCTGGGCACTTTGCTTTTTCCTCATCCGTAGTTTAATATGCGTTGCATTACATCTCCCACTCGCACTGCTTATGAGGTGTCCCCTATAAAAGCTGTGACTAGAACTAACAAACCCCGCGCAACTTTTCTCTGAGTAACAGTTGAGTAACCCTGAGTTACATTACAGCTCTTCTCTGGACGAACACTTCAAAGTCCCGACCAGATTAACTGATCACATGGTGACAATGATATGATTGAAGTGAGGTGCAGATGAGCAATAAAATCTGATCACGTATTCCGTTATCCTCGCTGGTCAGAGTGAGAGCCGCTCATGGTTGCGTAGCAACGGAGGACGCCCCACCACTCACGCGCTTAGGAATGAAAATGAATCGCATTGACTCGCGTTTAACACGCGTTTTTAGACGCAACATGTGAACGGCCCCTTAAAAGTTTACATCAATAATTAAACAAATATAAAACTAAGTAAATTAAAATCTTTCTGCAGGGCAGATTATATTATATTTTTGAAAGCAGACACGGGCCGCAGAGAGGGGGAGGGACGGCTGCGGGCCGGGAGCTTGAGACCACTGGCCTAAAGCCTTACTGTGTCTTGTCCTCTTTCTTCAAGCAATGCCCAGCGCCACTTGTTTTTTCCTTTCTTCTCCAAAGCAGATGTATTTTCTTCTGGTTTGAAAAACTTCATTCTCCATAGCATGCGTAGCCTACAAACTAACTGCGGACTAGTTCACTTTCTGCAGAAGACCCGCCCTCCTCTCTAGCAATTGGCTAAGACAACCTAATATCATGCTTCCATTGGCTGTGACAGCTGTGAGCGCTGACTCGTGAATCAAGGCGGTAGGTTGAAGGGGACCGTTTATTATTATCAGTTTGTTAATTCATATGTAGCCGTGCGGTATGCACGCTCATAATGGAAGTAACGCGCTTGTTTTTTTACGTGCCGAAAGTGCCTCCGAGTGTAATTTGCAAGTTTTGCCTGAACCAAAGTACGGACCTGTCCACAAGCCGGAAATCCGGCTATATATATTTTACTGTTGTTTTTACTTGAAGCTTTCTTAGATTTTGAAACAAAGTAAACATGTCATGTGTGTTGCTGATGTTATGGCATGTAATGTGTAATAGATGAACGTTTCAATGAATAGTCTAACGATTTATAGTCGTTGTACCCTATTGTTATAATATGTCTTTTTGACTACTTACATGTTTGTTTTATTTGTCTATATCCTAGATTCGCAGCTGGACACATCCTTCTACACTGTAGGCAGCAGTAGACGTGATGTACAATGCCAAACATCCAACATGACAGTGGGCACACAGTACAAGGAGTCAGACTGGCATATGAGGAGCAAAGGTATGTAACACATATGATGTATTTAGCTAGTGATACCACTACCAGTCTTAAATGTATAACTGATGATGACAAAGTTTTTCCTCTGCATAATCATAGGAACCCAGGCAGTAGCGTCGTTTCACAATGTTCACCATCATCAGTGGATGCCTTTGCTGTCCGTAGCCTGAGATTTTAGATTTACATCAAAAAATTTGATTTTCCAATTTATTGGAATGCTGTGCAGGTACTTAAGTATTTTAGTAAGTGTGTTAATAAAGTAGTATTTACTTTTATAATAAATGTATTGCTTGTTTATATTTTTACAGGTTGCAGCCATCCATTACAATGTCACCAAGCCGTAACAAAAGCAGGAGAGGGAAAGTACAAGGTTATGTTCCCAAAAAACACAAGCGACATAATGTAAGCAGTAATGTTTTTATTTAAAATATATTAATAAATAAAAACTTAATGTATGAAGCAGGGAAATAAATGATCAAAACAAAAGATTAATTGACTGCAATATTTCTACAGTTATGTGGATGATGTGATCAGGCTTGTGTTTGATGAGGTATTTGAAGATAAGCTGAAGGAAACCCCGATAACAATGGACCTGGCATCACAGTTTGAGAGACCTTCAAAGGAGGACGTCAATGCATGGCATCTCACGTGCTTCAGTGTAGGGGGTCGTTGGAGGCCAGCATACTGACCAGTCTGATCAGGAAGCTCCAAGCGTATCTGAAGAACAACACACGACAGAATGATAACCCTACTGTATAGTGTCGTCTTAGATAGCACCAGCTGACAAAGCTTTGATATGCCATTTATCTGTAAAGATTTATTTATAGTTTTTTTTGAAAGAAGAGCACAATATGGTTACTAAAGTATGTTTATTTGTATATTGTTTAACATTTAAATATATTTTTGTAATAAATAAATAAACTTTTGACTGTGTACTATATTTTCTTTTAAGTTACATCTTTTGTTCCTTTGGGTACTTTGTTACTATAATGCTACTTTAATGTTATTAGTTTAAAACAGGGTTGCTGCAGGTTTCACCAAGTCAAATTTAAGACTTTTTAAGACCTTTTTAAGACCATTATGAGTGAAATTTAAGACCAACGTGACACAATTATCTCAGAAAATCTCAAAACATTATATTTTTTATTTTTATTATATAATTTTTTTTGACAAATAAAATCCACTAATATGGAAAGATCAGTATGGTCAGCTGCTGATATGTGCCTTGTTAACATGTTTTACACTTTTTCCACCCATACGTTATATGCATAAATATGCACTATACCGCCATCGCATTTATTCCCCTCTCTAGTTCCACAATAATTAAATGAAAATGAAATTTACCATTAACTCTATCACCGCCATTGACGAGATATCTCGTCAATTAAGAGAAAACGCTTCCCCGCCAATGACGAGATTTTCCGTCTTTCCGCAATACCGCTATTATCCACCAGGTGGAGCCCTTCCGCAACTTTTTAAACCTGGAAGTATTGCCCTATGGCAAGCGGCTGCATGTCCGTGTCTGTTTTAAAGATCGCTCTGAATGGGATCTCTATGAAAAGTCCGTCACAAAAATGGAATTATCTCTGCTTTCTGCTCAAAATGTGGTGTTTTTGCAGAAACCTACCCATATTCAAAAGCTGATTACAAAAGAACCACTGAAGGTAGGATGAAACGTTTTTTTTGTTTGAAAGCAGAGGGTCTGTTCTTTCATTTGGTATATTGTATGTTTATATATTTAAAGAAGAACATTTTCTGGAAGGCATTAAACTTTGGTGAAAATCATAAAAAACGCTGGCGCTGGCTGGCAACTTTTTAAAAAAAATGGCTGGCGGTGAAAGAGTTAAAAGGCTGTTCGTGGTTTGTTGTGTGTTGCTAACAAGGCTGTTTCGAAATAGATCATGTCTATTGCCAAATAACATAGGCTAAGGTATACCAACATTGTGTTAAAAAAATAAAACATCATGGAACATACTTTTAAAACTTACTTTTTTCCAATAAACTGATGAATTTTGCATCAAATAGATGTTTGTTCCTCTTGCAAATAATGACTATTCATAGAGTATTCATTGCTACATCTATGACTTGGATTAAAAAAAAAATACGATTTGTAAATCGTTTCCTTTTAGAGGCTGTTCGTATCAAGACACGCTAAAGTTTATCTGAAATATAGACGCGCGGCCGGCAAGCGCACTCAAATATAGACACGTCTGAAACAAAACTCGTGTTCACAAGTAAGCGCTTTAAAAAGCAGAAGAAAGCGGCACATCCTAATGCAAGAATTCTTCCAATAAGTTGGGACACAATCAACTTGAGCATAAAGCGGTAGGGACATCTCTTACCTGCAAATAAACGAATGGGGCTGCTTTGAGTGCTGGCAGCCTGGGGACAGCAACCTTCATCCCGGTGGCATGACAACACCGGCCCTCGTGGCCAAAAAAAAGACTGTCCCACCGGGAATCCTCCCGGTCCTCCCTATGGCCAATCCGGGCCTGAAAGAAGTGTTGATTTTTTCGCTTCTGGGTCCTCTGTTTCAAAACCTGGGAAATGCTCAGGTAAGCCACGGGCTAGTTGGTTAAATTAACACTGAAAAGATTTTTGCTTTTACAAAACTGCATTTAAGGTTTGTTTCTCGCCAAACCTACAGTATACAGTCAGATCACAACACCTGAAATATAGTTTATGGCATGAATTGCATGGATTATAATAGACTATATTTGTATCCTCTATTCCTCTTTAAAAAATAATGTTTAAAAACTGGATTGAAATGCGATTCAGTGACGCGCGAAGTGCAGAACTTTTCTTTTTAGAGGCCCGCCCATCAAACACTTTCTTCCTCCATCACTGATTAGTTCTACAGCATTTTAATTCACAATTTTATTTTTTGCGGACAATGCTTTTCGGGAATAAACAGAGGAAAGGAATATAAGACTTGGGTTAATTAAATTTAAGACCTAGGATGAAAATCTGTCCGTTTTTAAGACTTTTTATGGCCTTAAATTTAACTTTCTGAATTTTAGACTTTTTAAGACACCGTGGGAACTAGGGATGTTAACCGATGACCGTTTGACCCATGGTTGACCGTGTCAACGCTAACCGGTCAAAGTTGTCGGTTGTCGGTTAAAAAAAGTGATCCCTAAATTAGGCTATTATTGACAGTGGAGTAAACGCTACTACAGTTAGTCATCTCTTTCCAAGATCTTTTTGTGTGAAGTGAACAAATCCCTCACACTTCATAACTGGTCTGTTTGTACTTAATAAACCAATAAAAAACATTTGGCGCAAGGTCACTGCGTTTGGTTTCGCACGCTCACAAGGTTTGCGAAAAGTAAATGCTACAGGCTATTTTTTGATAAATCCTTTATTTGAATAGTAGGCCTAAATTAAATACAGCAATAAAATAAATTAAAGTCTCTCCTGATTGTGTTCCAAATTATTAACATTTACGTCTTTTAGGCTATAAGTAAATTGCAGAGTAAGTTTTGTTTCTGTAAATCCTCAGACATGATTTTTACCACTTAATTAAGTTTTGCATTGTAGAAAGCATTTCTTTAAAGTGAATTTCGTTTTGTATAAATTGTATCTTAATTTTGATAAATGTTTCATCAACCAATTGCATGTATTTAATAAATGAAAAGCAAATATAGCAGAGAATATAATAACCGGTCCGTGCATGAAGGCGCCGGCACGGCGCGTTCACTTGCATTGCATTGTTAACTAGAACGCACCTCATCATAAATGAATAAAACTCAGCGTTGGCCTATATGCCTCATACCTTAGCATTAAATATCTTTGCTACATTTGTTCTAGAACAGACAAAGGCTTTCTTTCTTTCACATAGTGCAGTGCGAGACCCAATTGGCCGGTGCGTCTTTTCTACATTCTGAAGGTGCACGTTTTATCCATTGGTTTTATCGTGTTGCAGTCTATTAGGCAACATTCCGCATAAGATGGGTTTAGATTTGGAAATATATTACATCTTCATATCAGTGGTAACAGATAAGGTGATGATGATAATCCTCTTCCTTAATTATTGTTAGCACCTCAAACTAAAGCGCAGTCTCTTCGGAGCTGTCATTTTCTTAAATGAGCCGCGGCAATTTTCAAATAAGCTTCACAAACGCCTTTATTTTCAATGCGACCTTGTACCTAAACTATTTCGAAACTAAGCAGCCATTTGTCCTCTGATTCAGCGCCGCGTTTGCGGGACTCATGTTCCGGGCTGTAGGGGATTTAAAAAAGTGTTGTGAGCTGTGTGTGTGAGCTTGAGGCAGAGAGCGCATAGAGATGCGACAGAGTTGCATCTATATATATATATATATATATATATATATATATATAATTATATAATTATTATTATTATTATTAATAATATTATTATTTATTTTTTTAACTATTAGGCCTATCGGTTAACCGGTTTCAACCGGCTAATGAGGCTCGGTGGCCGGTCAAGAAAATGTTTAGTTTTCGCCATCCCTAGCGGGAACCCTGTAAAATGGAATAAAACTTATAAACACTTACTCTAGTGTCCTGCCCTCAAAGGCCCATAGTCGGTATAATAAATGTTCTGTGTGTAGGGATTCAGACAATTTGTGCAAAACCTGGATGATGAATCCCGCAGGTAAGAGGCCCTGGAACCTGTTAAACCTAATAAGTAATAACATAGTACTTATAGGTAAGCAGTCTTTCATAATAAAGTTTACCATAGTGAAATAATGTAGAAATAACATTCATTTCAATGAATACTTTATATGTGCTACATTTGGTGTTTCCATATAGTTTGCAAAGTAATGTAGTACGTTATAATTACCTTTTGGATGTCTTTGCAACACATTTTCGTCTTCGTTTAGCATTCTGGCAGAGCTAAAGACACCTAAAAAAGTTCAATCCAATCGCGTTCATTGACGGACATTGTTAATATTGTTACGGCCGTCTAAACTCTCTGGATCGAGCTCGAAGTGGTAAGGCAGTACAGACACCATCGTTTATAGAGAAATGTAACTGCTTGTTTACATTCATGCCTGTGAATCTCAGTCAGAAGAACCGGAAAACCCACGCGTAGTCAGGGGCGTAACCTTTCAAAGACACGCTGTACCCAGTTGACCAATAACAGTTGAGTAGGTCATCTGACCAATCCGAGTACACTAGACATTTTGGGGGGCGGAGACAGGAACTAAATCAGAGCGTTTCCCAGACAGAGAAAAATCTGTGAGGTATGTAAGCAATTTATAAGACTCATAATGAATTAGTTCAACTTTTAACAACATGTATGCACTATGGGATATTACAATAACGTGCTAACGTGCTAATTATTAGCATAATAGGTGCTCTTTAACACTGTTGCATACTGTATATTCGCATCTTGAAAATTCTAAAAAAAAAAAAAAATTATTTGCTGATTTTTCATCGGCCTTTAACACTATATTGCCAAATGTGTTGGTCGAAAGATTAACCAATGAGTTTAACCTGGACGGGGGACTGATTATGTGGTTACGGGACTTTTTAAGGAATAGAGTACAGCGAGTGAGTGTGGGTGGATCATTATCAGAAAAACAAATTACTAATGTCGGATCCCCACAAGGCTGTGTCCTCTCACCCCTATTGTTTATATTATACACAAATAACTGTATAAGTGCCCACTCAGGAAGATTTCTTATTATGATACTGCACTAGTTAGTCTATTAAAAGGGGATGAGATCAGTCATGGACCAGTTTTAGATGAATTTGTTTCTTGGTGTGACATGTCAAATCTTAAGTTAAACATTTTAAAAACAAAGGAGATGTGCATCGATTTTAGGAAGGAGTCTTATCTGTGGCGATTAATTTGTCCAGTTTGTTAAAGTTTGTCCAAGTGTTAGGGTGCTCAAAAAATCAGAGAGAGGGACAGGTCTCACAGCGAGCCCGGCTGGGCGTTGCGGCCTCGCTGTTGACCAGCCGTGTGGCAGGCTGTGCGTGAGCTGAGAGCTGTGAGCATCGATGAATTGAGGTGCAGGCCTCTTAACCTGATCTTAGACCAACCCCTTTGAAGTTCAGATAACCAATCCGAAAGGGTGTTGATCGGGCGGGAAGACAAGTCTGTGTTCTCCCAAGACTTAATCTGCATGGTTTGTTTAATGCAGAGATGTTTCAATAATAACTTGGATTAATCTTAAATGGGTTTGATATCAGTTAGAATAAGATGATGCACATCATTGATCAGGAAAGGAAAAGGGCATTATTTAGAGAGTAGACAAGATATTACTTACACACACATCAAATAGTAATCTCAAAAATGTGAATTATGAGACATGCTAATAGGGGTGGGCGATATCTCGATATTCAAACTATATCAATATAGTTTTTAAACTCGAAATGGATTTTGACATATCATATATATCGATATAATGTTTATATTAAATTCTGATTTCGCCACTTTGCTTCTTTGCCTTCTCGGTGTGCTGTGCTCGCCCCCGCCTCCTTGCTTTTGTTCCCCCTCCCCTCGCGTGTTTTCTCATTTAACATGGCGGCGCCCGTCACGGAATCAACACTGGCCACCACGAATAGATCTTCCATGATTCCCATTTACATGTATATTTTACTGTTTAAAATGGCTTAAATTCATTGTTGCAAGCGCTCCACTTGCCCCTCTCTCTCTCTCGTTGTGTGAAGCGCTTCGAGCTGTGCTTTAATGTCCGTTTCTCCGTATACTTTCTTTTTCGCGTAAATGTCATCAGTCACGGATGTTACTGACAGAGAAGATGACTGATTCAGTTTATCACGACTAAACAAAGGTTAGCAGTAGTGCTTCACACACACACACACACACACACACGTTTTCTTGATGTGAGAGCTATCTCTCTCCCTATGATGCGGTGTGCAAGCGCACGTGTTCTGTAGTTTTCTGTGTAACAACAACAACAACAACAACAACAACAGTGTTTTCTCTCATATTTAACCCATTTACTCCTAAAACCTATGTTATTCCAGGATAAATACCCTTATCTCCTGAAGGTTTTCAGAAAAAATACTAAGAATTGTCAACGTCTACCAAAAACGTAATATCTGAAGTTGAGTTGTTTTATTTTTGAATAAAAAGAAGACAATATGTATTTTCTTATTTTATAGTTAAAGTATAATATTTTTTAAATGTTGCAGAAGCACTTTGTTCCTACTTGAACTACCTCTTTGCACTTCAATAAAAAAAGCCCTTGTGGATTTGACACATTTGTTTTGCAGTAGTTTTTTGGGGAGTTTTTTTCCATGCAAAGCAACCGAGATATATATCGTCCACCGAGATATAGCAAAATACATCGAGATATATTTTCCACTCCATATCGCCCAGCCCTACATGCTAAGATAAACAAAGCATGCCTATACTGTTACAAGAAAGTGGTTCATAACAGATACAAACATGCAAAACAAGGACGTAATATATACATATTTTAACAATATTTTGGTCTTAGCTGTGATCTTAGACAAACACATTTTTGTGTCATGGCTGCTTCGTCTCTGGCCACGGTTTGAAGTTTGCTTTGAGGTGTTAATTTGATTAGATTGGCGCAATAAAGACAGCCAGAGAGAGTCGATAGGTCTGCAAATGTGTGTTATCAGGAGATTAGGATATTCTGATGAAAGCGTCCGAGCAGACCTGGGCCCGTATGTATAAAACATCTCAGAAATGCTCTTAAGAATAATAATAATAATACATTTTATTTGTAACGCACTTTACATGTTTAGTCAAACTTCTCAAAGTGCTACAGTTATAAAACAAATTGACACAGAAGATTAAAAGTATATAGTAAAATTAAAACAAATGCACATATATACACATATATGCACAATACAGTGTCAATCAAAAGCCTATTAACCCTAAGAGCCCTAAGGTCATTTTTACAATGTATTGTCCGTCTGGTTTTATTTTCTTAAAAAGCTTGTAAAACATCAACCCTGTAGTGCACAGACAATCTACAAACATCTTTTTTTTCAGGACAAGTTGGACTGTCAGAATATGTGTGTTGTATTGATGTCACATGAATGTAAAATAAGTTATGGGACCATAAAGACAAATAAAAAAATAAAACAGAAATTGAATCAATTATATATTTATTGTAATCACACACAAAATAATAAAAGCTAAGCATTTTTCCTCTGTAAAACAGTTGTCTCATGTCTTTGGAGTCCTTGAGCACAGAAATGAACATTATAAATGATACAGATCAAAAATTATTTAAATTTTTACAAAAAAAGTCCAGGCGCTTTCATTACATTTATTGATGCAAAGCCTCAAGCCACATGCGTGATGACGCACACATGCGTCATGACGCACACATGCGTGATGACGTACACAAACAAAAAGCATCAGTGGACATTGTAGCATTTAGCTAGCGGTAAACCCGATAGAAAAATCGATAAATTATGGACATCAAGTGGATACATCTAGGATGTAAGAGTTTGGATGCATTGCTGAACAACTCCGAAAAGAGGGACAAGTTTCAGGCTGGATAAAAAACTTTCTGTAAAAGCTAGAAAGACACCAAATATATCCCCGTGATGGCTAACTCCTCAGCTATTAGCAGAAAAAAACGGTAAGAAGCTACGTTTTACGGTTATTAAGTTATTTAAATATGAATCAGAGGTGCCGTTTTCAATCGTCGATGATTGATTAGGTTTCTGAGGGTTAAAAGGTAGGTTTTTAGGCCGCTTTTAAAAAGTATATAGTAAAATTAAAACTAACGCACATATATACATATATATGCACAATACAGTGTTAATCAAAGGCCCTTTTAAAAAGGTAGGTTTTAAGGCCGCTTTTGAAAGCATTCACAGTCTGTGGTATCCTCAGATGGTCAGGGAGAGCATTCCATAATCTAGGAGCAGCTGAGCAGAAAGCCCGATCTCCCATAGTACGAAGCTTGGTCCTAGGAGGTTTAAGGAAACCCTCTGAAGCAGAACGGAGGGAGCGTGTAGAGTTTTGTGAAGTAAGAAGTTCCTTTAGGTAGGTGCATCACCATAAATGCACTTGTAGGTGAGGAGAGTGACCTTGTACTCAATCCTAGATGAGACAGGAAGGAAACCAATGAAGTGTTTTAAGTATGGGGGTAATATGATCATATTTTCGCACCCTCATCAGGATCCTAGCAGCGCTGTTTTGAACGTACTGCAATTTCTGACAACTCTTAGCAGGGATCCCGATGAGAAGTGCATTGCAGTAGTCCAGCCTGGAGGAGACGAAGGCATGGACAAGCTTTTCAGCATCTGCAAGAGGGAGTATAGGGCGAAGTTTGGCAATATTTCTGAGGTGGAAATAGGAGGTTCTACATAGATTGTAGACATGAGCTTCAAAGGTCAGACAAGAGTCCATAGTAACACCTAGGTTGGAAACTGATGTTGAAAGTGGGATATCCTGGTTTGAAAAAGTAATGCTGGTAATGAGTGATGACCGAACCTGATGAGGAGTGCCTATAAGAATTGCTTCAGTCTTATATCTGTTTAGCTGCAGGAAGTTCTGCTTCATCCACGCCTTTATCTCCTCCAGGCATGTGTTCAAAGTGTTAAGATGGCATAGTAGCAGTGGAATTAGAATTTGTCTTGAAATAGAGTTGCGTGTCATCAGCATAGCAGTGATATGAAATTCCATGTCGGCTGATGATACGACCGAGGGGAAGCATATATAAAATAAACAGAATGGGGCCAAGCACCGAAGAGAGAGGTTTATGACCTTAGTAATCAAAGGACTTATGGCACAAAGGTTAGATTTTACTAAAACTGTGGGAAAAGGGTCCATTTCACAGGTGGAGTATTTCATCTTTCTGATGATTTCCTCAACCTCTTGCTGTGAGACGTCAGAGAAATAGCAGAAAGGTTGTATATTCCCAGAGTGTGAATCAGCAGTCTGAACAGACACAGTAAAAGAACTAAATAGAAAAGAACGAATTGTATCCACTTTTTGCCTAAAGAATGTTATAAATTTATTGCACATCTCTTCTGTAGCTTCAGCATGAGAGTGTGTTTGCGCTTTCAGGATGTGATTTATAGTAGAGAAAAGTTGTTTGGTGTTTCCAGAGCTGCTATTTATGATGTTAGAATAGAACTGTGACCGTGCATCTCTCAGGGACTTTGCATATGCCTTCTGATGTTCTCTATAGGCTTGTTTATGAACCGTAAGTCCTGAGACCTTGAGATGCCTCTCAAGGACACGGCCAGCTGTCTTTATCTTTCGTAACTCACAGGTGTACCAGGGAGCTGAGCGTGAGAAGGTAACAGTTCTAGTTATGACAGGGGCATGGAAATCAAGCAGACTGCTCAGAGACTGATTATAGAAGCCAACCAAGTCAGTGACTGAGGAGGAATCAGCAGAAGAGAGATGCTGAAGGTCCATTTTCAGAGTGTCAGTATTGATATTTTTTAGATTCCTGAAACATATCTGACGCTTGTCTCTGGTGTGAGAAGTTGGAAGTGGCAGCTCCATTAACTCCTTTCTCGTCAATTAAGAGAAAACGCTTCCCCGCCAATGACGAGATTTTCCGTCTTTCCGCAATACCGCTATTATCCACCAGGTGGCGCCCTTCCGCAACTTTTTAAACCCGGAAGTATTGCCCTATGGCAAGCTGCTGCATGTCCGTGTCTGTTTTAAAGATCGCTCCGAATGTGATATGTATGAAAAGTCCGTCACAAAAATGGAATTATCTCTGCTTTTTGCTCAAAATATGATGTTTTTGCAAATACCTACCCATATTCAAAAGCTGATTGCAGAAGAACCACTAAAGGTAGGATAAAACGTTTTTTTTTTGTTTGAAAGCAGAGGGTCTGTTCTTTCATTTGGTATATATGTTTATATATTTAAAGAAGAACATTTTCTGGAAGGCATTAAACTTTGGTGAAAATCATGAAAAACGCTGGCGCTGGCTGGCAACTTTTTTTAAAAACGCTGGCGGTGAAAGAGTTAAGATGGCGTTGTGGTCAGAAACACCCATGTCATAGATCAGCGGTTTGCTAAGAAGAGCACAACTTGATATGACCAGATCCAGAGTGTGCCCCCTGGAGTGTGTGGGGACATCGACATATTGTTTTAGATTGAGACATTCCAGTATTTGTAAAAACTCAGCTGCAAATGGACAGGAGGGGGTGTCTACGTGAATATTAAAATCTCCAAGAATTAAAATATTGGCAGAGGTAGTGCAAATTGTTGTGAGAAGATCCTGAATCTCTGAAATAAAGCCCACATTTTGTTTGGGGGGGCGGTAGATAAGAAGTATTGTCATGGGAAATGAGAAGTTACATTTAAAACCAATACATTCAAAGGATGACATTGTAGGGAGAGAGAGAGGGGACAGCTTCAATTTCTGTCGGTGTATTACAGCTAAGCCTCCACCATGACCAGTACTGCGGGCTTTCTCAAGATAGTCATATCCAGGGGACAGGCTTCATTTAGTGTAGAATAAACATCTGGCTGGTGCCATGTTTCTGTTATGCACATAAGGTCTAGTCCTTTATCCATAATGTGATCTTGTATAAAAGATGCTTTGTTTGTGAGGGACTGTGCATTAAAAAGTTCTATTTTCAGCGTCGATAAGGTGTTCGGTTTCTGTAGATGCCGTAATAAAGTGAAATCCACTCCACGTTTTCTGTCCAGCTTAGAGTGCAGAGTTCTAGCAGTGTTTCCATTTTTAACACCGAGAGCGGCACTGATATGATGACGTGACAGACGTGCGACAGCGGTCCAGACAGACGTAATGGCTGAGGCAGAGAATCGATGGTAAAAAAACTTTCGATGGGAACTTCTGTGGATATATCGCGGTCGGCGCAGGAGTCCAGCTCCTTTTATGGTTTCAATGCACGTTGGAATGGTGCCGTTGTTAAGATTCAGCAGCTGCGAGATGGAATACTTAAGCTTCATCACGGATGCCGAAAAGTTGCCTGGAAGCTACTAAACGAGGTGACTTAGCGGTCCTAGCTAACCGCAACAGGACAGATGAGTGGCTGCCCAGAAGTGTACCTCGTAGTTTCTGCTCTGAGCAATGGAAAATTCGAGTGATCAGGAAAAAAAATTAAAATAAGGAGGTGAGTAGAAAGCCTTCAGTTTAAAGACAGCCTTCAGTTTAAAAACAGCCTTCAGTTTAAATACAGCATTCAGTTTAAAACAGTACGTACAAAACAAGACTAAAAAGACTAAAACAAAACTTAAGTCGGCGCCGATAGCCCCGTGGTTAGTGCACCGACACATAGCACCAGTGTGCTCACGGCGACCCGAGTTCGATTCCCGTCTCTGAGGTCCTTTGCCGATCCCGCTCCCCTATCTCTTCCCAACACTTTCCTGTCTACACTCCACTATGCTGTCTAAATAAAAAGCCTGAAAAAAAAAAAAAAAAAAAAAAAAACTTAAAACAATTATATAAGTGGATAAACTGAGAAGAATAGTCTTAAACTATTACTTAAGTGTCAAAAAATTCTTAGTAAGGAGTAGGACCAGTTTGAGAATAGGAGACATTTATAAAGAAGCTAAAAGCAACTTTCAGTAAAGTGTAAGACTCATTTTTAAGTGCTGACTTAAGTGCCGCAAACTGAGAACTACAATGATTTCAACCTAAAATGGCCGCCCTTAACCTCTGAATTAGCCAATAGAAAGCCGGCAATGTTATACAGTCACAGCAGCATGTGACACCAAACATTTATGAATCATGAAGACATTCAAATTATATTAGTATTTAAATATTTTAATTTAAATTTGCTTCATGAAATACAATAACAATATTACAAATAAGTACATGCATTTATTTTACACGATTTTGCACCATTTTGAATAAGTTTCAACATGTTAATGAAATAGACAAACTTAATACTATTAAAAATAAGATAATGAATCATTTCATTTTGATTTCACTCACATGCTGTTTATAAAGAAAAGACTAAAGTTAGCAAACACTTAGATAAAAAATACTTTGATGATCAAGCCTGAACAAGATGATCAAGTTAAGTTGGATTTCAACACTTAAACACAATTGTAATATTTGCCATCTTTGTCACTTTCACCTTTGGCTTGCTCACTGCTAACATTGCTAAAAATTATGGTTTGGGTCAGGGTTTTATACTCTAATATCACTTTACATGTAATGATGTCACTGCAATCTTGTACTTCACATTTTTTATTGTAGATTTTATTTACATTTTATGGTATTTTATTTACCTATCATAAACTGTAAAATGTAAAGCGGCTCTACTTAAAAAACTTACTTCTTACTTCAAACCTAATATTTAAACATTTTTAACTTTAATTATTTCACTTAAACTGATAAATTTAAGTTGAAAAAACATTACATTTTAGGTATTATCAATAATTTGATCCAACTTTAACTTTTTACAGTGTATATTATTCAAATTTATTTACATTATACCATTGCTGTCTTGATAATCCCATAAAAATTATTGGTACTGTGCAAGCACTTGAATGTGCTTTTTTTACTAATATACATCTTATACTGTATATTATATTGTGTAATATAATATACATTGTATAAAAACCCTATACTCTTTATATTTCATAATGTTATATTAATTCCTATCTACTGTCTATATACTACTAACATGTATTTATTGTACATTTTCTGCTCTGCAACAATGCAACAATAATGGTTTTCAAAAGTGCTATAGAAATACATTTGAATTAAAGTCATTCTAACACATTCTTTGTTGTATTCCTAGTCTTAACACTTAGGAGGTGTCACGATGCACACTGATGACACGATAACGGATCCAGATGCAGTTTAAAGAGTTTAATTACACTGGTAAGCAAACACAAAAAACCACTCAGACACAAGACATCGCAACAAACATAATGGACCACAAACAAGGAGAGAACAGGAAGTGACTAAATACAAAACAATAACCAATCAAAAAACAGAAACAATAACGCCAAACAAGGGGAAGGAGTAAGGAACCATAGCAACTAATAACGGGGTGGAGACAAGATCAGACAAAGGGAAAAAACACAGGCAAAACTAGATTCAAACATGACTCTATAAATAATACTAAAACACAACAGTATAATATAATACAACACAAAGACAAAGAACACGGGTATAATAATCAAACTAATCTAAAACATTGCAAAGAAATAAGAAACAACAAAACACACAGAATCCCAACAGTAGCCCCTCCAGCAAAAAACGGATACCAGACGTTTAACAGAAACAACAAAGAGTCCAGGTGTGAGGTGGAACAGAGGCGGAACGGGGGAGGGACGGAGGGCAACACAAGTCCAAAAGAACAGGAAACAAGGCCTGGGTGGCGCCATGGGCAGAGGCGGAGGCCAGGGCGGCGCCGTGGGCAGGGCAGGAGGCCTGTGAAGTTTGGGAACGTCCATAATAACTTGACTAAAGGACACAGGGGGCAAAAATTCAAACTTCTCAGTAAAAACAACTTGTGTAGAGGACTCACGTGACCTTAACTCCGGGGATTTGATTACGGCAGGGAGAGCATATGGCTCAAAATCGGACTTTCTAGTCGTGATAGGTGACACAGGCTCAAAACCTCCAGCCGCGACACGATGTTCAGTAGATTCAGACTCCTGTGTTTGAGAAAACTCTTGCAATTCAAACAATTTAGATCCTTCTGTCAATTCATGGGATTCAGACAACTCCACTAAATAATTAGCCTTAAATGATTCACTAGGTGATCCACAAGAAGATTCATTGGGCAATACACTAGGCAGTTCAAAAGGCAGTTTACTGGGTTCAGATTCAAGAGTTTGAGGCCTTTCAGGAGACCTTTGGTGAAGTAACTCAAAAGTTTCACTAGACACAAAAAATACATGTAGTTCAGGTTCTGACCATTCAGTTGTGCTAGGAAGTCCAGGTGAACTAAGTTCGAATCCTCCAGCCATAGCAGGTGATTCAGACGAGTTGAATTCAGAATCATTTACCTGAATTGACTCCTTCGAACCGGACAGTTCACTCAGTCCTTTGGGATTCGGTGACTCGCTTTTCTTGGGCGATTCAATTGAAAAAACGGCCGGTCCCTGGATGCTTGCCGCAGGTCACCAGCTGAGAATCCGCCAACCTGGAGATCAAGCGATTAATACGAACCTTGTCAAGATACACCGGATCATGTAGCGGTTCGGACATGACTGCGATCACCTCGTGAATGGGATCGGACGCACACAGAGAGAGCTCAGGACTGAACAAAGCGGCTTCAGGGGCGCAAGCGACTTGCTCGGAGTTAACGGGCAAAACTGGCTTCCTCCTTCTACTCCGATTGCGCGGCCCACCCGAAGACTTCAGCTCGGGATGCGCAACAAACTCCAGCCTGGGTGCGGTGGTCATCTCGACGGAACTCTCCGGAGCGACCCACGCACGCCATTGACTACGCATGGTTAAGTAATGGACGAAGCCCCAGAAATCCATACTCTCCAATCCATACCACTCTTGAACCGGAATAGCCTCATCCAAAGCATGGTTAAAGAATGCTTTTAATTCCTCCTCGTCAAGACCTAGACCACTGGATTGAGTGTGAAACAGTTGGGCAAAACAGGATGCAGTCGTGCCTCGCTGACAAAGCGAAAGCAAAGAAGTTTGTCTAGCAGTAATTTCCTCCTTTGATCTGGGCGGGGCAAAACGCACGCTGGAGAAAATAACTCCTCTAGTGGGACTCACAAGAGTACCGGAAACTGCTGGATCCTTCCTTTGACGGTCCATTCTGTCACGATGCACACTGATGACACGATAACGGATCCAGATGCAGTTTAAAGAGTTTAATTACACTGGCAAGCAAACACAAAAAAACACTCCGACACAAGACATCGCAACAAACATAATGGACCGTAAACAAGGAGAGAACAGGAAGTGACTAAATACAAAACAATAACCAATCAAAAAACAGAAACAATAACGCCAAACAAGGGGAAGGAGTAAGGAACCATAGCAACTAATAACGGGGTGGAGACAAAATCAGACAAAGGGAAAAAACACAGGCAAAACTAGATTCAAACATGACTCTATAAATAATACTAAAACACAACAGTATAATATAATACAACACAAAGACACAGAACACGGGTATAATAATCAAACTAATCTAAAACATTGCAAAGAAATAACAAACAACAAAACACACAGAATCCCAACAGGAGGCTTTATAAATCAAACTTTTTCTTAAGTCTAGGAATAAGAGTAAAATGACATCATTCTTAGAATTTTGACACACTTAAGACTAAAATTTTACTCTGAGCGGCTTTATGCATACGGGCCCTGTTAGATTAAACTAGAAAGCCTTAATGGTATGAAAAGTTTGACCCCATGCTGCCCGCGCACCCGATAGTCATTCAATGTTTACAAACCTTGAAGGGGTCTATAGTAACGTTATATAAATATAGTTTATTCACTTTTACCTCACACCAAAACAATAACAACACTAAAGACACTAAATGTGAATAAGAAAACAAGTAATAGTTTTATGACACCAAACACTGTTTGTAGCTCCCTCCAGTAGTAAACACGAAGCACGAGATCTTGTTTAAAAACGGGGTTTTATTTCTCCAACATGTCATGTCAACCCGTGAGAACTGGGTTAAAAGAAAAAAAAAGGATACTATAAATAAAATGCATGTATGTCTTGAATTCAGATTGTGTCACTATAGTTACACACTTAGTTAACACAAGCTATGCATGTGAATTATATCACAAGTTAACACAAGCGATGCACATGAAACATATCACAAGTTAACACAAGCAATTCACCTGAAATATCTCAAGTTAACAAAAACGATGCACGTTAAATATCACAAAACCGGATATAAAGAAACATAGCTCGTAGGCTGCTTTCTACTTAAGAGGGGCTAAACTTAAAACCTTTCTCCTTAGATAATATACATCCAGATGTTTATATTCGTAATATTTACTTAGCTTGACGAGCTCTTGTCATGCAGTTTTAGCGCTTCACTTCAGGCGTTGTGTCCCTTATAATTACGTGCGGAACACAAGAAAGGCGCTAATTAGTTCCGCCTAAACGATCTCCTATTATTTCCAGGTAGGAATCAAAAAGACAATAACCAACTTAACTAAAACTGTGAGGCAGTTACACTGTTGATTTGACCTAATTTTTGACCATCAAAAACAGACAAGGAATCCCTGTCAGAGATGTAGCGCAGATAGGGCGGTGGTCAGTGGGGCGAGTGAACACTGACGTCCGCTCTCTGGTTCTCACGTACCAAAGCTTCCTAAGCATACGTTCAAACAGGCGCTATCTTTACTAATCCACAGCAGATTTAAATATAATAAATATATATTCTCGACTGAACTAATCTTAAAACTACACCTTGTGACCAAGAAACGGTAATATAAATAAAATGGCTATTCCGTCCATTGAGTTATTATGAAATTCAAAACAGCCGAAAATGTTACCTGTCATTCTGCCCTTTAAATCAATGGAGGAAGAAAGTAGTTTTCAAACAAAGATGCTTTTAAAATAACTCGTAGTTTTCTAGTTTTCGTTTTTCAAACGTGTGCTGTCGAACTGTTGTAAAAAAGCAATATCGCTCTCGGAGTCGTGTGGTATTTGTTTACGTTATATCGTAACGGCTGTGATTGCCTCTGATACTCGGCCTGGAGGAGCTCCTTATAAACAGCGTATTTTCAGTTTATAAAAATATGTAATGTAATAAAAGGTGCTGTATTGCATGAAATATTACTTACTGTGCAAATAGACCGACTGACAAAAACTCCTGGGCTGAAATATCCCAACTTCAGTTCCCACTGTAAACCTGACTGGAAACTTTATTACTTTACATGACTTGGATTTAAAAGACATGTAATTTGCTTAAAACCCATTAATATATATTAATTAAAACCAAAAACTTAAATTAAGTAGTTAAAACTAGCTAAACTGAATTATGCTTCATTTAATTGGGAATGTAATAATTTTTTTCAGTGTATACACATTATTTTACAGTACGTGTACTAACCTTGTACATATATGGTAAATAAGTTGTGCTTACTGACAAATGTGTGGTACTTACTTTTAGGTATCTACATGGTAATTAATTGGTATCATTACTGTACTTACCAGTGGTACATACTTGGTAGTAATTATGTAACTCTAGATAAGTACTGGGTAATAACAGATACATACTTATAGTGTAGGTATACTGTAACTAATGAGAAACATTACTGTACTTACAAATAAATGTACAATATAAGTATTTAGTATTTACAGGCAAGTTAGGGTAAATGACAGGTATTTATAGTGTACATATATGATCACTAATATCAAACACTACTGTACTTACAAATTGTATATACACAATAAGTGTGTACTAGTGAATGTACCCAGTAGCCTATGATAGTCAATGGTTGGATTTGCCTCACAGTGACATGTATTTGATGCTATATATCTTAGGTGGTAGGTCCTATATAATAACTGTGTAAAAAGCAACACTTTATTTTACAGTCCTGTTTCCAAGCAGTTACCATGGACGTACTAGTGAATGCACCCAGTAGTTAATGCATACGGTTATTTAATGCTTGGTTTAAAGGACAAAGATTGTGGAATCTATCTTACACCCGGCGCAATGCAGCGCAATGTTCTTTTGCTAGTTTCCACCCTGCGCAATTATAATTTTCACGTTTAGCGCCACATTGTTTAAATAGCAAATGCATTTGTGCCCCCTTTTGCGCCCATGGGCGTTCTGGTCTGAAAACGAGGTGTGTTCAGGGGCATTGTTGGCGCGTTGCTATTTTGAGGCAACTAAAATAGACTACGCCATTGACCAACTAAAACCTGCTCTAAAGTCTTAAGTCAATTGCGCAATATGTTTTTTGTTATTTAAAGAGCGGATTAGTAATATGTGCCTATAAACAGGACGACAACGCGGGTTTGCTTGTCACATACATGAATGCGCAGCAGCACAAAAACGCTTTTAAATATGAAAGATTAAGGATTGAATGTAAAAGATTATTATTGAGTCTCTTGGACATAAATGAGGACTAATTATGAGACGTTAAAAGGCACTTAATGCTACCTCACGGATTTATTGTATATGATGACTCTCTACCTGTTGATATGGTGAGATGGGAAACGTTTTTAAGTAATGCTTAAAAAAAACTGACACTGTCCAAGTGCTGAAACGTGCCGAGAGCCGTTTGTAAATTCTTTATCTCCTGTGTGTTACAAATAAAGTATTTATAGAGTACAAACCTTTTCTTACATACTTGTAAATTATTATTTGATGATATTGGATAGCCATACATTTAAAGCAATTAAAAGCCTGCTTAAAAGAAAACGGGTTTTAAAGGTTTTAATAAAAAATAACAATTTCAATACAAGTGAAAAACAACACAATTATTTAACATTAATCTTAAACTGGGGATCTTCTTCCTCCGCTTAATTTTTCAGTTTACAAAGTCTGTCATCTAACTAGGGATTAGACATAGCGCCAGCGCAACTGGCATTTAAAGGGGATGAGACCTGAGACTCTCATTGGTTTATTGCACGTCACGCCCAAAATACTCCCATTACTCATTAAAAAAAAGGACCAACCCTTTTCGACAATTTTTCCTATCGTTAAATTAGCACAAGTGGATTTGTACACGCCCATTTAGACATTGCGCTGTGCGCTTTAGACAATACGCTTAGATCATTAAAATAGGGCCCACTGAGTCTGAGTACAGTACCAAAATGGCACATCAGTAATGTTTGTTCTTAGTTATCATATACGTATGGTTTAAGTATAACTTACACTTGCCTGCAGGTACCACACACTTATCGTGTATATTAGGGTTGTTGCGGTGACAGAATTTTCCCACCGGTTAATCAGCGCGTGACAAACCCGGTTTTACCGGTTTCACCGGGTGGGAGTTGCTTATAAATGCACAGAAGTTCGCATTTTACTTTGACTTTTGAATTAGATGCAACTGTTGTTTAAATCCAGCGCTCGCGTACGCTGCGTTAAATCGCGTATGAATTTGCGTGCCAAGCGAGTGCAACAGCTGGTTTAAGTGCTTGAGTCAATGTGCGCAGGTACTTCTGACAGAAACCCGCCAGTCCCAAGCAGAGCAACCGGCTATTCCTCCATAAAGCACTGCTGGAATGATGGGTTTATTATTATTCTTAATGAAAAACACAACAACAAAACGATCTCGCCTATATTAAACATCATATATGTATCTTATAACAAAAACGAGTAAGCACGCGGCTTCTGCCATCGTCTGCTCGGCGCAGTCTGATAGGAATAAATGAAATCTGACACCCGCAGCCGCTGCTCTGTGATGACGCAAGCCTCGCAAACTCTGACTGAAAGAAATGAAATCTGCTCTGTGACGTGATGCGCGTTCAGCTTCGCTGAATTCAGGGAGCAGACACATTCAGTTGTAAGTGTTTGCTCTCTCTAACGAAACTAAATTATTTAATTACAAGAAAATATCAAAACGACGGTGAAAGACAAGTGATCTAACCGGTGAGAGGCTGAAGCACCGGTAATCACCGTTCCACCAACTATCGCAACAAGCCTAGTGTATATACAATTTGTATGTACAGTAATGTTTCTTGTAAGTTACAGTATACATACACCATATGTGCCTTTCATTAATTTACACAGGTCTACAGGTACCACACACTTATCATGTATATACAATTTGTAAGTACAGTAGTATTTGATATTAGTTATCATATATGTACACTATATTTGGTGAAGCAGTTATCAACAGGAGTCCACAGAAACGTGTAAGTGTATTTGATTTTAGACTTGTGAAGTTTTAGCGCAGTGTCATTGCTAAGAAACGCTCTCTTGTTTACCTTTGTTTTACGTGCTGCAATCCGCGTTTGTTCTCGCGTGTCCTCGCATGCGTTAGTGTATTACAGTAAATACAGTAGTAGTTTCGGCCATTAACTTGTTGTTGATTGTTTTCGGGCGTGGCCTGCTGAGTTTCAGCCCTCATTTGAAGCACTTATTAAAGCAGTCAGTCCAGAAGAGTGTAAAGACCATCGACTCTACCTGCGCGACTCCACCGAGCAGAGACACCGACAGGGCACTTAAGTATTGCACTTTTTGTACTAACTTTTATATTTATATATTTTGCTCTCTTTCTTTCCTCTCTTGTACATTTTCTATTCTTATATTTCTACGTGTTTTCTTTCTATGTGTTTTCAAATCTCTACTCTCATTACTACTCGTAAATCTGTTGTATCACGTTGCCGCGGGCGTAATATTAACAACCTCCGCAGTCTCCCTCCTTCCACTACTGCCTCACTCACTTTTCCCATTGGCTTATGGAACTGCCAATCTGCTGTCAACAAAGCCGATATCATTACTGCCATTGCTTCACATTCTGGCCTCTCTGTTTTAGCACTTACTGAGACATGGATTAAACCAGAGGACACTGCCACTCCGGCTGCCCTCTCCAACAACTATACTTTCTCACACAGCCCTGGCACAACAGGAAGGGGTGGAGGAACTGGTCTGCTCATCCCAAAGGACTGGAAATTCCAACAGCAAACCCCCTCATGTGACAGCATCTCTTTCGAATCGCATGTTGTTACTATCATCCACCCTACTAAAATCCATTTTTTAGACTTTAGATTGAGGCCCTAAGGCAGGCAAGGGCAGCCTCCAAATCATCTGTGCTGATCTTACTGGATCTATCTGCAGCTTTTGACACGGTCAATCACCGCATCCTCCTGTCGACTCTTATGTCTATGGTTCAAGTCGTACCTCTCAGATAGGTCATTTCGGGTATCCTGGAGAGGTGACGTCTCCGAACCCCAACGTCTTGATACTAGGGTGCCTCAAGGCTCTGTGCTTGGACCGCTGCTCTTTTCGATATACATGACATCCCTGGGCTCTGTCATTCGAAAACATGGCTTTTCCTACCACTGCTATGCAGACGACACTAAACTCCACTTGTCGTTCCACCTTGATGATCCCACGGTTTCTGCCACATCTTGGCATGCCAGAAGGACATCTCACTCTGGATGAAGGATCACCATCTCCAGCTTAACCTTGTGAAGACAGAACTGCTTGTCATATCATCTGAACCAAAGTTTCAGCACAACTTTTCCATTCAGCTAGGTTCCTCGACCATCACGCCTTCCAAGACGGCCAAAAACCTGGAAGTGGTCATCGATGATCGGCTTAGCCTCACGGAGCATGTTGCCAGCACCGCTCGCTCTTGTTGATTCATCCTCTACAATATTAGGAAAATTAGACCTTTCCTAGATGAGCATGCTACGCAGGTCCTGGACCAAAGCTCTTGTCCTGTCCAGGCTAAATCGTTTTCTTTAATTTATTTCTTATTCATTAAATTCAAGCAATTGGTTGATAAAACATTGATTGAAATTAAGATACAATTAATACAAAACGAAATTCACTTTAGAGAAAGGTTTTTATGAAAACAAACTTAATAAAGTAGTCAAAATCATGTCGATGTCACAGGGTGACTTTTATAGGGCGGAACTGAAAGTGGCGAAGATTGGTTCCGCCTGAAGATGGTTTCCGCCCAGGCCGAACATTTCAAACACCAGTATTTCCTGGTTTCCAATGGCAACACAATCAGGGCTAACAATTTTATTCGGGGCGAGCTCCGCTCCGCCAAGGGCGGACCAAACACCCGCTGCTTCTGAAGAGTCTGAAGGCGCCGTTGATCCGGGGATCGCTTAAAGCGAGTGGAAAGAGTGCGGTGGCTGAAGGAGGCGAAAGGAAGGAGTTGAGGCTGTTGGATAAAGGAGCACCACGGAAGAAGTGCTTTTCTCTGCCATTGCTGTGCTGCGTGTGGTGTACGAACCGATCCGGTGTGGAGAGAGTGGAGGCCTGGGTGAAGTCCTTATAGGAGGAAACAGAGGTTGTTATTGACTGGGTGAAGGAAGTATCAAGGATACGAGTCACTGGGCTGAGTATATGAGGAGTTTTACTGCTATGATGCGGATGTGCTTTTATGTTTGGATGTCATTGGTACAGTAACATTGGAGATTACTCACCCTAGCTATCGTCAAGGACGATCGACAGCGGCGGACAAGCTGTGAACGGAACAAGAACAGCGGAGTGTTATCAGTGGTATGTGAGTAACAAGTTACGTTTTACCATGAAGTATTGTGCAGAGTGTATTACCTGACATGTATTGTGAATCTGACAAACAGTGTTCGGCCCCACTGTGGAGAGAAACGTGGGCGAGCCGGGGAGTAGTACTGGAAGACAACCAGGACGTCAGTGTTGTGAAGTATTGCCAATTGCACGTGAGTACCATCATACATTGTACTACGTAGTGTGGAAAAAGAGGGTATATTACCAAACGTGTGTTGTGAGTTGGATGAACAGATTTGCGGCTCCACTGTGGAAAGAAGCATGATTGAGCCGGGGAGTAATACTGGAAGTCCATATAGGAAGCCAGCGTTGTGAAATATTGCCATTGCACGTGAGTAACACTATCCATTGTACTATGTAGTGTTGAAGAGGGTATATTACCTAACGTGTGTTGTGAGTTGGACGAACAGATCTGCGGCCTCACTGTGGAGAGCAGCGTGGGTGAGCCGAGGAGACATAATTAGGAATAAAAGCAGGAGGTCCGGTGTCCATCCTTTAGGTGCTTTTCCCCTCTACTGAGAACAACGCCCAACCAGCCACACGATGAACCCGGGTCGAGTTTGGCTCAGTCCTTAGTTCACTTAAAGTGTGTGAAGTGTTGTAGGGGAGTCCTTGTCTTCATTGTGCGTGTGTACACTTAAAGCTTGCAATGTAGTGCTGTGCTTGTGTTGACAGAAGCCACTTCGAGGTCAGAGGAGTCGTGAGGAGATCACAGCACGTTGAGGCTAGTGGAGCGTGGGCTAAAAGCAGTTGCAAATAGGACTTTTTGTTTACAGCCAAGAACCTGGAAAAGTAAAAGTCCCAGTCATTTGTGTAATACTTACCTCTGCTTACAGCCACGAACCTGAGGAGGAGAAGTAAAAGTCCCAGTCACCTGTGTAATACTTACCTCTGTTGATGCTTTAAATTCTGCCTCTAGGAGAAAAGGAGGGCGCCACGGGTTCAAGAGACCAAATTAAAGGAGACCGTCCCCTCGCCCCACGTGGAAGCCCTACCTGGAGGCCAGAAGAAGAAACTATTTTAACTTTCCCCTTTCCCATAGCATTTTAAATAATTTAAATAAAGTTTCCTTTTAATTATACTTATACTCTGTGTGTCTGGTCATTGGGGTAGCTTTGGGACCTCCTCGAGGTGGAAACTAGGAAGGGGCATGGCTTGCTACATCTGTGGTCCGCGCCGACCAGTGACATCTACCCACTCCGTTTGTCTCCGAAAATATTGCGCATTAATTATGATCTTATGCATGATTTTCACTTTTCTTATAATCAACATAGATGAAATAATTTTTTTATTTATTTTATGTTGATTTTATGAAAAGTGAAAAGCATGCATAAGATCATAATTTTGCGCAATATATCCGGAAACAAACGGAGTGGGTAAACATGATTTTGACCACTTTATTAAGTTTGTTTTTGTAGAAACCTTTCTCTAAAGTGAATTTTGTTTTGTATTAATTGTATCTTAATTTTAATCAATGTTTTATCAACCAATTGCCTGAATTTAATAAAAAAGAAAGAAGTAAATATAGCACGTAATATAATCACAATGACATGAAAGCACCGGCGTGAACTGGTGTCTCAAATAAACTCTGATAAGCTACTTGCCTCACAGACCTGAGAAATATATAAAAACCTTGAAATGTTTGTAAAAAAAAGCTTGTACTTTTAAGCAAAATATTTTTCTCCGCCCTACTTATCACGGAGTGTCGCACTCTACCCCATGATGCAGAGCCGTCTGAGAATAAAAACAGAGAAGTTGCCGCACAAAGCAGCGCCAATGAGAAGGACTTTTTTTCTTTTGATGATGAGGAGGAGGATGATGCAATGGCCTTTAGTGCAGACTTGGAGGTACTTGAGTACATGAAATCAGGCTTAGAGTTAAAAGTTCTCAACCATTTCCCCCAAGTGAAAACTGTGTTCATGAAATACAACACTGCCACACCATCCAGTGGAAAGGCTGTTCAGCCTGGTAGGTCTTGTGCTTACCCCCAGAAGAAACAGACTTTCAGATAAACGTTTTGAAAGACTGCTCCTGATGAGGTATAATCACACATTTTGTGCTGATGTGGAATAGGTTGCCTGACTGCCTATGCCTAATACTCTTTTCTTTCTGCCCATCATACTGTGAAGTAGGGCCAGCATATTCAGTTAACATAGCCTTTTTAATTCTGAGGCTAATCATGCTTTAAGTTGTGCTTGATTTTATTTTGGCTAAAATGTCTTTGCCTCTAAGCTGTATTATGCCTTTTTATTTTATTTACACAAGCCATCTACATCAAGCCATTTTTAATTTATTATTTTTTCTGTTGGATTTAGATGAGGCATGTATGTTTTATTTTGAGACATATTACCCATTTTGAAGTTACCATGTTGTTCCTAAGGAACTTATTGATACTTTTTTTATAATAAAGATCACAAAAGAAATACCTGTTATGTCCTCCATAGTATACCTTTATTTAGGGCTACACATTTAGAAACAGATATTGGGTTCTGCCCAAAGTCAAGCAACGTAAAAGTAACGTAAAAGTAACGAGTAACGTAAAAAGTTACTTTCCAAAGGCGGTAACTAAGTAAAGTAATAAGAAAACACAACTTTTTTAAAGTAACTTCCCCAACACTGGTTACAGTATACCTACACTATAAGTATGTATATGTTATTACCCAGTACTTACCTAGAGTTACATATTAACTACAAAGTATGTACCACTGGTAAGTACAGTAATGATACCAATTAATTACCATGTAGATACCTAAAAGTAAGTACCACACATTTGTCGGTGGGTACAACTTATTTACCATATATGTACAAGGAAGTACACGTACTGTAAAATAAAGTACTACCTGGTTGACAAAAATATGTGACTGTGTCCTATAGTGTGACAGCAAGAATGTAGGGAAAATCTTTGCCCTAATTATAAATATAGATTATATATCTTTTCAATCTTTTTTTTGATATTAATTGTTATTCCAATGAGAATTTATTATTAGTTTTTGATATTACTGCACATTTCAAACACACCTAACTAAAAGCCACAAACTCAGATGAACACCATTGCACATATCTTCCAGTTTTCTTTAAAACATTTTAATATACAAGTTTAATGTGTGGATTATTTCAATATTCAAGCTGTAAAAATGTATAAAGTTTTAAGACATATTTGCTGTTTAATGTTGCAGGATAATGAAGAGGCGGCACTTGAGCGGCTTGTAATGGCTGTAATTGTAATGAATGTCTCTTCTAGGAGTGGCAGCCCAAGGGATGCTGGAATTGTTATCAAGGCCTTAAAGGTGTTCCCAGGGCATGCTTTATCCTCCTTGGATTGGATCTATGCATTGAATCTGCAGTATCCCGGGCATCTTTTTAGGTGTTTCAGAAACTTTTCTTGGAGCTGGATTCTTCAATGTTTATAAACAGATTACAGTCTAATCTGCTGTCTGATATTCAGGGTGTGATCAATGTAGCAGAACACAAACATGGACCCTCCGTAGTTGGGAAATGTGGAAGTTTTTTTTAAAGACTGTATACACAGTTTACACTGTTACAAATACACCATTAAAAATGAGATGCTTTCCTGCTCTTTTGACTGCAATAAAATAAGAATTGATTCATCTTTGTCCGTCATTCTGATCAGATATAATACTCATTATTAATAATAATGTTAATGGCTAGGTTTTAAACCATTATAAATGAAAATAGTATAATTGAATAGTATTTATTGTATAGTGCTAGTATACCCAATTTTTTTGTTCAAATTAATTTCTAATTGCAAATTGCAGTTGACCTTTTTGAATGGGTTACTATTAAGGAGTTTATTGAGTATTTCTTGAATTTCATTTATGATATTGCTTGTAATCTGTTGCCACAATTTTATTGAGTTGGAAATGGCATAATATTTTTTATTGTATAGTGCTAGTTCTTTGTCTAGTATACCCAATATTTTTGTTTAAATTTTAATATTTATTTAATTGAAAATTGCAGTTTGTCTTTTTGAATAGGTTAATATTAAAGAGTTTATTGAGTAAATCTAACTCAATTTTTATTTGTTGAATGTAATTAATGATATTGCTTTTAATCTGTTGCCACAATTTTATTGAGTAGATATGGCATATTATTTTTTTTACAGTGTATACATCATGTGCTGTCCCATCACAGGATCCACACATGTTGCCCTCTACACCATACACTTCACCCACAGAGGATCCACACGTGTTGCCCTCTACACCTTATGCAGTCAACTCACCTTCTGCCATCTGCTTTTCCTGATGTAAGAATCCTGACTTACATTCATTTTACTTTCTTGGTTGTTTAAACAAAGGTATAATTGAAGACTTCAGGTGCAAAGCCTCTAAGTCTGTCTGACGGTTTTTGTCTAAAATTAGCGTTTTTAAGACTTCTTTGTTTAGGTTCAGTTTTTCACTTTAATGGCAAGGAAAATGCCTTATTCTAATTATTATATTTGTATTACCTATTGTTTCCATTTATTTATTTATGTATTTATTTATTAATTCATTTGTTTATAAATATCTAAATTCAGGGCGGCAGTGGCCTAGTGGTTCATGTAGGTTGTCTACAAATCGGAAGGTTGGTGGTTCAATCCCCGGCTCCACCTGACCAAGTGTCGAGGTGTCCTTGAGCAAGACACCTAACCCCAGCTGCTCCCGACGAGCTGGATGGCGCCTTGCATGGCTGACACCGCCGTCGGTGTATGAATGTGTGAGTGAATGGGTGAATGTGAGGCAAAATTGTAAAGTGCTTTGGATGGCCATTGGTCTATGAAAGTGCTATATAAATGCAGTCCATTTACCATAAATTCCATGTATATTAAGTGTATTTGTGTATATGTGCTGGTGTTCAAAATATGTTTTTATTTGAAAGAAGCCTGTATTAAATTAATAATAATTAATTAAAAATATACGTAAAAATATAAAGTAAAAATCTAAAGTAAAAATAAAAATAAATTAAGTTATTTAAAAAGTCTAACTTAAACATGTTTTTAAATTTATTCCTGTGATAGCAAAACTGAGTTTTTAGCAGACACATTTTTTGTAGGATTCAGTTGGACCTGACAACATTAAAGGTTTTGCTGCAGTCCAGAATTTAGTAGAGACATTGGTTGAACTCAGGGAACACAGTTTTTCCTTGACAAGAGAAGAATCCACACAAATGATTAGTTTGTGGCAAGGATTAGCAGATTATGACAAAGAAAAGACTGTGTACTCTCTACGCCACAAATCTTCTTCACATTTTCAGATGCTTTGTTGGAGCAAACAGTTCTGCACAGTGGCCTGACTGCAACAGAATTGTCGAGGCAGTTTTTGTGAAACTGTGCGCTCTCTATCCCAACCCTTTGCATAAAGATGGAGTTAAAATCTCACGGTTTAACCTAATTGTGCAGGCCTACAAGCACATAAAGGAATGCATCTTGAGCAATGCAGAAGTGATGCAGCAGACCACATTCCAGTTACCTTAGGTCAATACAGCTACACTTACACAGTGATGAGTTTAGACACTTATGTTCTTGCTCCATTAGGATTTGTAATTAAAGCGAGTGAATTGTTACACATTTAACACTCATTTATTTCATCAATTACATACAACACATGATTGCCTCCATACTTGATACAAGACCAGTAGTACTTTAATATGGGTTAGTGTACAGTTTCTTATCAAACTGATCTATGGTACTATTTGTCATTTCTAGGTACAGCAGACACACTAGAAGCAATGAGAGGGGCATTTTGATGCAGGGACTCCAGATGCCCCAATGACAGCACCAGATAAGATTCCACCAGCACTACAAAAAGAACAGAATCTGCAGCGTGGGGTAATGACAAACCTCATATTTTCAATTTGCCACCAAACACAACTGGAACTGCCAAAATAAGATCTGGGCCACCAATACCTCAGGTGGTGCTGCCAACACCACTTGCACCGACTCCACCCATAGCAGGGCAGCCATCTAGACCACTCCCAGCTATCCCATCTACTCCGGTTTACTTCCAACCTATAATGTTAATTGTAGCACCACCTGGACAAACTATGCCAACAGCAGTGGCACAGTCTTCTGTACCATACACCACTGAGTACTACAGGAGGAAAAAGGAGGAAAGGGAGTTGTCGGAGAACAGCAACTCGGGTATTTTCAAATGTAAGTAGCTTATTACAAGAAGTTTATTACAAACGCATTTGCTAAACTGCTGAACATTAAACTGTAAATTGTTGAAGGTGTAAAGACAGTATACTGTAGTATATTTGTGATTTTGTTGTAAAACGTGTTTTATTATTTATTGCTAACACAGGAGCTCTTGCATACGTCTCTAAAGTGGATTTAGACACACATTCTGAACAATATACATGTTAAAGACACATAATAAATGTCTATGTAACATCCGTATACCATGGAAATGAATTCAAATGTATTACAATGTTAAGTTGTAGTTTATTTAAATTTTTGTAATTTCAAATTATGAAACGATACGATACACTTTATTGTCCCCTTAGGGAAATTTTTCTTGGGCAGTGGTATGTGCTGCATCTTCACAGTAACAATACTCACATATATCGTCTAACATTCACATGGATATGTAGTTACATATACAGCTTCACAGTCGCACAATACATATACCACCTCATCATAATCCCTTAGTTAAAGGATTCGCAAGAAAACCACCACATGGTCCCATGATTAAGAAATTACATAAGCCACCATATAATCATAAAATCACATAACATCATGATCGCAACACAGTCGATCACTTATACCACCTCATAATCACATTATTTAAATGGAAAACATATACACTTTAACTCTTTCACCGCCAGCCTTTTTTAAAAAAGTTGCCAGCCAGCGCCAGCATTTTTCATGATTTTCACAAAAGTTTAATGCCTTCCAGAAAATGTTCTTCTTTAAATAAATAAACATACAATATACCAAATGAAAGAAAAGACCCTCTGCTTTCAAACAAAAAAATCGTTTCATCCTACCTTTAGTGGTTCTTTTGCAATCAGCTTTTGAATATGGGTAGGTTTTTGCAAAAACACCATATTTTGAGCAAAAAGCAAAAATAATTCCATTTTTGTGACGGACTTTTCATAGAGATCCCATCCAGAGCGATCTTTAAAACAGACACGGACATGCAGCAGCTTGCCATAGGGCAATACTTCCGGTTTGAAAAAGTTGCGGAAGGGCGCCACCTGGTGGATAATAGCGGTATTGCGGAAAGACGGAAAATCTCGTCATTGGCGGGGAAGCGTTTTCTCTTAATTGACGAGATATCTCGTCAATGGCGGGGAAAGAGTTAAACTCACATTAAAAAAAATCACTTATACCACCTTATAGTCACATGGTTAAAACAAAAATCACAGGTACCACCCTTTAAACACATGATTAAGAATTGCATATACTACCCTACAATCACATGATTAAAAATCACATATACCAATCTGTAATCACATGATCAATAACACACATACCACCCTATAATCACATGATTTAGAATCACATTTACTACCCTATAGTCACATAATCAAAAATCACATATACCACCCTATAATCACATGGTTAAAAATCACATATACCATCCTATAATCACATAATTAAGAAATCACAAATACTACCTCACAGTCGTAGTGTTATGAAGTCACACAGAGTTAAGGGATCATATACACCACGTCATCTTTAGTTTTACACAAGAGTAGAAGAGAACATAGATATGACGAGAAGCATCCTAAAAAGGCTATTATTAATTATTTGGATAGCACCACAGTATAATAGTATACTATAAGTTAATATAGTAATCACTAGTCAAGAGTGAAATAATAAAAAATAAACATTCAGTAGTCAATGTAAAGTAGTAATATAGCCAAAGTACACTCAAGGATCCTGGCCCTTGCCGTTCAGGATAGAGATGGACACAGGCACAAAAGAGTGTTTGAAACGATTGAGTCTGCATTTTGGAACTCTACACCTTCTGCCTGAGGGCAAGAGCACATACTCAAGATGTAAAATGTGTGACTGAAGGGTCAGCCAGAACCTTGTGCGCCCCTCTGGACAGTGACTGTTCATATAATAATTGAAGGGATGGGAGGTTGTTCGCCTCTATAATTTTCATGACAGTCTTAAAGATGTTTGAGAGTCTGTTCTTTGATTGTACAGAAAGGTTGCCATACCAGACTTGAATTCCATAGGTTATTATACTCTCTAGAACAGCTTGGTAAAACATTCTCATGATCTTTTTATTGACGCCATACAACCTCCTCAAAAAGTACAGTCTTTGCTGGAGTTTAGCACATAGGTTATCAACATGGATCTGCCATGTGAGCATATTGTCAATGTGAATGCCAAGGTACTTATAGGAATGCACCTGTTTAATTGGAGTGTCATGAATAACCACAGAACTGTGGTCCCCAACTGCTCTGGGATCAAACACCAGCTCTTATGTTTTTTCACAGAGTGCGTTTACATGCACAGTCTTACGCCGATTATGCTTAATAAACTGATAACACGTGGGGTTTTGTAAACGCGTAAAGGGGTTTTCTTTAATCGGGGAAAGCCCATACACGGCGTAAGCAAAAACCGTTCGGCACAGGTAGTTTTTTGCTCATTACGTCGATTTCGCGTGGCATGTAAACACCTTAACCCGCTTTCTCATGGTTTTGTCCATGTGCGCATGTCTCCGCGTATGAAAGATAAACGTCACACACATAAAAGTCTCCGCTCGACTAAAGCAGTTGGCAGAGAAACTGAAAATAAAAGCTCATGTTACATTTATAGGTTCTGCAGACACGAGGAGAGATACAACAGTACAGCTTAAGACAGATATGCCGTTGCCTTTTTGATCGACTATTGTGTACTATAGGCGGTGACGTCACTGCCTGCGAGAAAACTGATAATTCTTCAAGTCCCATGTAAACGCAGTTGTCTGCATAGCCGGCTTATTGATTATGCATGTAAACGCATGAAAACAGTTTTCTGTAATAAGCAGATTTTTGATAGTTATCCGCTTATTCTGTGCATGTAAACGCACTCACATTCAGGATCAGTTTATTGGCACCACACCACTGTACAAAGTTTTCTATTTCACGATAGTTAGGATGGGGATCTTTGTCCTTGTACAGTAGGCTCAAAATGGCTGTGTCGTCTGAAAATTTTAAAATGTCGTTTCCAGTATGTGTACTCCTACAGTCATTAGTGTAGAGTGTAAACAACACTGGTGAACTTACACAGCCCTGGGGAGCTCCAATGTGTGTTGTCTTTTGATCAGAAAAGGTGTTGTTAATCCTCACGCACTGAGTGCGGCTAGTTAAAAAAGAGTGGTACCATTTGATTAGGAAGGGGTTTAAATTCATCTGAATCATTTTCTCAATCAAAAGGTGAGGTTAAACTGTATTAAAAGCAGAACTAAAATCTACAAAAACCAAACATGCATAGGCATTGTTATCCTCCAGGTGTTTTGAAATCAGATGTGTGATGCTATTTACAGCGTCATCTGTGCCTTTTTTATGCCTTTAGGCAAACTGTGGTGGATCCTGTTCTGAATCTGTGTCAGCTCTGAGCATGGAGACCAAGATTGTTTCTAGGCATTTCATAACAACGGATGTCAATGCGATCGGTCTGTAATCATTATTGTCCTTTGGACATGAGTTTTTTGGGACAGGTATAATGACAGATTTTTTCCACAGACTTGGGACAGTGTGAGTGCTTAAAGACTGCTGGACAACAGGCCACCAAGCCGGGGTTAGTTCTTTTGCAAAAGTTTTTAACAAGAAACCAGGAATGCCATCGGGACCAGTGGACTTTTTGGAGCACACCTGTTAAAAGACAGACTGACCACATGCTTTTCCACATAAGGGGCTCTATTTTAACGATCTGAAACACGAGTGCGAAGCGCAAAGTGCAAGTGACTTTGTGGGCGGATCTTGGGCGCTGTTGCTATTTTCCTGTCGGGAGAAATAACTCTTGCGCCAGGCGCAAATCAATAAGGGGTTGGTCTGAAGTAGGTTCATTATTCATAGGTGTGGTTTGGGCGTAACCTCAAATAAACTAATCAGAACGCTATCCAACATTCCCTTTAAACGCAAGTGCGCAAGTTCCATGGCGAGTTGCTATTATTATGACGGATTTACCAGGCGCACGCCAGGAGCGGTTCACAGCCGAGGAGACCTACGTTCTTGTAAGAGCAGTCAAAGACAGAGAAGTTGTTTTGTATGGGGATAGGAGAAACCCGCCCAAATCAGCATAGGTTAAACAGGCGTGGGAGGAAATAGCCGCAATTGTCTCATCAGCTGGCATCCCCAGGACGTTGCGCCAAGCGCTACAATGATGTCAGGAGATGGGGGAATCCCAAGCTTGCCAGCATAAATCGCCGTGTAACGGGAGGTGGATCTGCCTCTACACAGGACCTGACGCCAGCAGAGGACATCGCTGCGTCCACCCTCACCGCTGAAAGGGTTTGGGGGCTTTGAAATCGGACCCAAGAAACGTAAGCAAGGTCCAACCCCAAAGTACACTTACAAATCAAGTTCATATACATTAAGGTTTCTTATGAAAACATTTTAATTATTATTTACATAAAATAAACGTAATACAGCCACACAACAAATATGAAAATATTTTAATCGTTATTTGCATGAGAATTTTTTAACGCAGCCACACAATAAATAAAAACTATCACCACAATGCTCACCACGAATGCTTATCTCATGTGTTTATATTTTTTATTGTTACAATTTATGATTTGCAAAAATAACTGTTGCACCTGTGTAGATTAGATAAGCAAAGTGTGTGTGCGTTGTGCACGCTATACATTTTGCTCAAGCATGCGCCCTTAAAATAGCATAATGAACCACGCGCAACGCGCCACTGACTTTAGACTAGTTTTTTTGTCAGTGGCCCAATTGTTTTTCGAAACTGCAAAATAACTTCAGGGATGGTTTGCGGCGCAACACGCCTCCTTTTTTGCGCTGAACCGCCCAGGGAGCGCAAGTTCATTCCCTAGTTTGCCGACGTGCGTCTGTGGAGGGAAAAACCCACTGTGCGCCGGTGCAAAATATGAATGATACATGCGTCACTGACAATGTCAATTGCGCTGGGTGCAAGATAGGGCCCAAGGTGTGTATTCCGGGTCACATAGGATGGACTCCAGGGTGGTGTTACACTCATGGGAATAATCCTCTATCTCGAACCTGCAGTAGAATGTGTTTAATTCATTTGCTTTATTAAGTTCGTCTGTGGAGATAAATGGTCTCTTGCTAGTTCCCATGTTAGTTACGGCTTTCACTGAATCCCACAGTCTTTTGGAATTTGATGTAGCAAATTCTTCCTCAATGATGTCTTTTGTCGCTTTCGAGCTGCCCGTAGCAGCTGATTGAGCTGTTGTTGTATTGTTTTTAGTTGCGGTTGATAACCACTCCTAAAAGCAGCCTTTTTCCTGTTAATGCACTCCTTCACCTCTTTTGTTATATATATGGCTTATTGTTGGGGTACATGATAAAATCTTTTTTTTCCACAATATTATCAACACAGAAAAGAATGTAACTTATTGTTGACTCCGTGGTATTGTCTATGTTTGTGCTATGAAAAATACTCCAGTGCGTGCAGGAAAAACATTCCCTGAGTGTCTCTATACTGTCTGCCGACCACACAGCCACGCTTTTGGTCAGTGGTTTGTTTTGCTTGAGCACAGTCTTGAAAGTTGGTATTAAGTGTATGGTATTGTGGTCAGAGTTTGCTAAAGGTGGCTTTAATTTGGCGATATATGCATCTTTAATGTTACCATAGCATTTATCAAGCGTCTTATTTCCACATGTTTTACTTGTGACATATTGTGCAAAGCCAGGGAGGGAAAGTTCCAGTTTACAGTTTTTAAAATCATGCATAATAAAAATGGGGGCATTTGGGGTTCGCTGTAGTTGACAGTGAACCCAATCTGCGATAATAGAAGCAGCTCTCGCTGCATTACCACTTGGTGGAACGTATACTGCACAAACAACAACATTCCCAAACTCTCTGGAAAGATAAAATGGCGTTAGGCTAACACGGAGTAGTTCGACATTTACAAACAGTCTCTCTCAGTGTGTATTGTGTGCACCATCTGTTACTCACAAATATGCACAGTCCGCCTCCTCTCTCTTTCCCCGATGATTCAGTCCTATCAGCCTGAATAAGAGAAAAGCCATCTATTTCCACAGCTAAGTTTGGGATGTCTCTGTGGAGCCAAGTTTCCGTGAACACCATAAGACTTGAGTCCCGCTACGCGAAGCAGCCTTTGATGTTAACGTGAAGCTCCTCCATTTTATTCCAGAGAGACATGGCGTTGCACAGGATCATGGAGGGTACAGTGGCCGGTTCTTCCTCTGTCTGAGTCGCTGTCTTACCCCTCCTCGTCTGCCTCTCCTCCGCTGTCTTTTAACGTTACACCTTCCCAACTGAGTTTTAAAAGCTTCAGGCAAGTTTATAATAGGCAAGGGTTCTGCCAAACGGAGTGACAGAAGCATTTCTCTTGTATAAGAAGTGCGCAAAGAGTCATTGATACCCATTGTAGAGCGTTAGCAAATACAAACAGCGTTACTCGCATGTCAAATTGTCCACAGCGGTCTGCGCTCGTCTCATTAAAATTCCATGTTGCTCCCATGTCCCGAAAATAAAACAAAACTACTGCAAAAAACTGATAATCCACTAAAATAGAGATACAAACAATAAATACTAATAAAACCAATAAAAACCAATAAAACAATAAGATAGCAGCAGCACAGGTGCCCGGGTCGCCAGCAGGGCAGGGCAGGGCAGCGCGAAGTTTGTCATGTATTTAGCCGGTCATGTGTGTGGTTCGTCATTTCAAAATATGTGTTCAGCGCATCATGTTAATCATGTGCATCATGCTTCGTGTCAAAATAAGTGCCTGCTAAATAAAAGTGATGCTCACGTTTGCCTGATACTCACTTACTCTCATGTGTAATCAGAGTACTGTTAAATTAGTGTCTTGCGAGTATTTTGTGAACAAGAGCGTCTCTTTTATTATAAACCTTTTCGACACTTGTGCAGCAGGCACATATTTTGACAAGACGCATGATGCACATGGTTCATATGACGCAACAAACACATATTTAGAAATGATAAGCAGTAGGGGTGGGAATCGCTTGTACCCTCATGAATCGATTCAGAATCGATTCTTAGGGTCCCGATTCGATTCAGAATCGATTCTTGACGTACTAATTTGCATATCTGTGACGTCATTACGTCGCATTTGCTTTCAAAGCCAGGTTAATGTTTGCGCTTTTGCTAGTCTCTGAACTGTCATATACTGTACTTTAATGCAACTAGGGATAAATAATGTCATTCTTATATACATACATGTCCTGTTTCTGTTGTAAGACATTAAAACCAGTAAAAATATTAATTTAACGTGACATATTAATTCTATATGTTAACCGGCATTAACTTCCATGAACGTTAAGCGTCTAATCATCATCATTATACACAGTGATTGGCAGTATTACTGTATTTATATAATGCAGCGCACCCAGCGACTGAATAACAAACTATGTGCATATTTTTACAGAAGTATATTCATGTTATATCTAAACATTCAGCGGATGGTTTAGGGCAGGGGTGTCCAATTTGTCGATCGCAAAGGCAATGCCGGTAGATCGCACAACTGCTGCTCCACGTGCAAAATTGTCATTATGGTCTTTTGGAGTAATTGTGAAACATGCAGGTCTTTTTGAGTTGCTGCGCCTTTCTTCTCAAATGTGTTTTGCCAGGCCACTGCAGCTCAGTCGTCTTTAACTTCCAAAATTCACATG
This sequence comes from Paramisgurnus dabryanus, assembly GCF_030506205.2. NCBI lineage: Eukaryota > Metazoa > Chordata > Actinopteri > Cypriniformes > Cobitidae > Paramisgurnus > Paramisgurnus dabryanus. The sequence continues at coordinate 28,979,809 of NC_133354.1, forward strand.
GATGCGCATTCTTGCCTCAGGCAGTTACTGATTCACACGCACGGTGTGTGTGAGCGAGCAAACGAGAGGGAGGGAGAGGCAGCGTAGCGCTGATTTGTATGCTTCTGGTACTGTTTGTTTCACTAAACCGCATCTCCGCTATTTTAAGGAGTACTCGACATGTACTCCAGGATTTTTTTTTAAACTCCTCAAAAAGAATAGAGTAATGGTGACAGCCCTAAATTCAATGTAGAGATATATGCAGTATAGTCCTACAAGCATTTAAAGTGTTCTTTCTCTTCTGCTCTTGTAAGCTCCGCTATGCGCTCTTGCAGGGCGCGCTCTCTTAAGTTGTCCGTGTGCATCACCGCTCCCCCATTTGAATTCCGCCTTTTGGTTCTGATTACGTGACGTTATTTTGTAAACTAACATTTAAGAATCGATTCTTGACATTTGTGAATCGATTCAGAATCGGCCCACGTCCGAATCGCGATTCATCTAAGAATCGATTTTTTTGCCCACCCCTAATAAGCAGAGCACGTCACACTTTGAACACATATTTTGAATTTGCGCCCCTCGGAAGAGAAGGCACCAGTCGTCACTGATAGCCACCATCTCAGATAATACACTTGCCTGCAGGAGGATATAGGCTGCCAGCATACACAGGGCTGTTTCTCAGCACCCTGGAATCATGCACAGACCCAGGATATCCTAGAAAGTGCTCAGCTGATTCATCAAAATGAAGCTGCATGAACTGCCTAGTAGTGTTGTAGTCAAGACCACCTAAACCGAAACCAAGTCATGACCAAGTCATGACCAAGACCAAGACTTTAAAGGGTCGAGACCAAGTTGAGACCAAGACCAAGATAGGCCGAGACCAAGTCAAGACCAAGACCATTGCAAGTGACTGCATTAAAACACTTATGATAAAATGTGGAATATGCATATGAGGCACTTCTAGTCTGTGTGTGTTTTTAGAAAAATTGTCATTGGGAGAAACTTAAACAATGCTTAAACAATGCCAACATCATATGCCAAACCTGAATAAACTGCATAAAATTAATGATAAAAAATTAATTTGTGATGTGCCATCAGTTGTGGTGTCTTGAAATAAAATTCAGAGTCCTCTTTGTCTGAGACCGAGACGAGACCGAGTAAAAATGTGGTTGATTCCAAGACCTTTAAAAAGTGGTCTTGAGACCGGTCTCGAGACCTCCTCCAAAGGTGAGATCTTCGAGCAGCTACCCAACGTTTCCTTTGTCCAGACATTCCAACCATTGCAAACACTGACTGAGACTGTACAAAGTAGGCTTGTCATGTTACTGATGCAATTAGCTGTTAATGCACCTGTCCCTCATACAAGTGCATACATTTTTATGCCTGTTATTTGGTTTGTTTGGGTTTCGTGCGGTGCTGCAATAACTGCCAGGAAGATGAAATCACAATACAGCAAGAGCGATTCGAGAAATCATACGTGGAAGTCACGTTTTTTAGTTTGCAGCATATGTTTTTAGTTTAATTTTTTTTCTCTGTTTTTTATAGGATGGGCTGTTACCACCTGTAGTCGTCTGAATGTGTGATGTTAAAGAAGTGCTGTGTGGAAGACCCGAGCTTGGGTTATTAACCCAACATTATTAAGTACACATGGGTAACAAGATAACAAGACACACCTGGGGAGATAATCAACAGGAACCAATGAACAAAAGAATGTCAGGTTACGACTGTAACCATGGTTCCCTGAGATAGGGAACGAGACGCTGTGTCATGGTAATGACATTATGGAGAACGCTATGCAGCGTGACGCACGTGAATATTCTTTCAAACTAGGTCTATATATAGACGCCGGCGGATGACATCATGTGACGTCGCAACGCGAGGCTATAAATAGGCAGAGATAATGTAGGTCAAACAGCTTTTGTTAAAATGAAGCGAATGCTACAGGCACAAGGAGTTATGGCAAAGGGACACAGCGTCTCGTTCCCTATCTCAGGGAACCATGGTTACAGTCGTAACCTGACGTTCCCAGGGAACCATGGTTACAGTCGTAACCTGACGTTCCCTTTGAAGTGATACTTGACGCTGTGTCATGGTAATGACATAATGGGGAACGAGATACCCACTACGCCATAATTAATTGTGACTGTAAGTGTGAAGGTGTCTACACACAACTTCAGACATGAAGACCTGAGATCCAGGTAGAAAAGGGAGGTCTAAAATCATAATACCTCATAAAAATGTGTTGGGGAGATTATCCCGCCACACAACAAATATCCTGCATGGACGTCCCTGACAAAGAGGCCAGATAAGACGCCATACTCCTAGTCAAGTGTGCCCTAATTCGTAGAGATGAAAGCATATTGCGCACCTTATACGCTATAAAATAGCCTCCACAATCAATTATTGATTGTTTGTTTAGAGGAAGGATGTTCTCTCTTGGAGAACCAAACACAGACCAAAGGTTTGTCGGTTCTCCTAAGGTGGAAGATCTATTAATGTAAACATCTAAAAAAACCCTCAGGGCATAGAAGATGTAGCCTGTGTTGAACCTCCGACTCTTGAGGAGGAGGATGAAAAGCCTGAAAGACCAATGTTCTAGCCACATCGCTAGGAATCTTGGGAACATAACCCGGTCTTGGGTGCAAATAGCCTTAATATTTCCTGAAGCAAACTCCAGGGTAGAGAAGAACCTGATAAGCTTGGAAGTTGCCCACTCTCCTCGGAGAAGTGATGGCTAATAAAAATTCTAACTCTAGTGACAGATACTTATTTGTACACAAGTCAATGGGTTCGAAAGGTGCCATAAAGAGCCCTTTCAGAACTACTGCCAGGTCCCATACTGGAACTCTGATTTGAGCAGGAGGCCTCATCCTAGATGTACCACGCAGAAAGGCGTGAAGGCAGAGATAGTCGCAGCATATACTCCGATAATAAATGGATATAAACCGGATGAAAAAAACGGTATTGTAAAAATTCCAGAACTGAACCAGTTTCTCCCTTGGAGAAGTGATGGCTAATAAAAAAGACTAACTTCAGTGACTTATCTGTGCACAAGTCAATGGGTTCCAAAAGGTGCCATAGGGAGCCCTTTCAAAACCACTACCCATAGAGCCCTCAGGAATATGAGGGTGAAACCAGAAATAGCCTCAGCATATACTCTGGGTATAAACCGGATAAAAGACCGGTATTGTAAAAATTCCAGAACTGAAGCCACTGGGCAGTTTGGAACTAAATATTTGTCACTACACCAAGTAGTGAATAATTTAAAATAGCCTTAATTCATCTGGAGCGAACTCCAAGCATGAATAATAAGCTGATATGCTTGTAAGTCACTCACTCTCCTCAGAGAAATGATGGCTAATAAAAAGGCTAACCTCAGTGACAGATATTTATCTGTACACGAGTCAATGGGTTTGAATGGGGGCATAAGGAGCCCTTTCGAAACTACTACCCATAGAGCCCTCAGGGATATGAGTGTAAAAACCAGAGATAGCCTCAGCATATACTCTGGGTATAAACCGGATAAAAGACCGGTATTGTAAGAATTCCAGAACTGAAGTCACTGGGCATGTTGGAACTAAATATTTGGATCTTAAATCTGGAGTAATCTCCATTTTAAACCATAATTGTTTTCTGATAGAGAGGGCTCTCGAATAGTATGGGCTCTACAACCTCGGTTGAGAGACCCTGATTTACAAATTGGTCTAAGAACCATGTTCGGGCTGACCATTACCGGGTTACCAAAAAATCAGATTGGTTTGTTCTTGACAAACTCTCCTTGAAACTCCCGGGAGCAGAGCGATTGGGGGAAAAAACTTTAAACTTTTCGCCTCAGCCACGTCTGTACCATAGCGTCCAGACCCAACAGGGCTGGATGTGAAAGGGAAAAACCCCAATGGGCAATGAGTTGTCTCTCGAGACGCAGATAAGTCGACTTGGCTCGACCAAACCAATTTCAGATCTCCATCACCACTTCTGGGTGGAGTCTTTATTCCCCCGGCCTCAGCCCCTGCCTCGACAGTAGGGCTGCACGATTTGGGTAATTTTTCCCATTGCGGTTATTCATGCTAATATTGCGATGTGCGGTTGCGATTATAATAAATGGTATCATGAGTCAACTTGATGGGTTTTAAGGAAAATCCACACACAGTTTAGTGATAATGCTAAAATATGTATTTGTAAAACTAAAAAATGTTTTCGTATTGCCACGTGATGTAGCAACTGCTCAGTGTCAGTAATCCTAAATCCAAAATACTGCCATACAACAGACGTAGAGTTTTTTTTTAGCTACCAGATCACTGTCAACCTCCTCTGCATCCATCTTCGCTCTGGTATTTCCGCGCTGCACACACACAAGTGACAACACACACCACACACGTGCATGCCACACATGCACTGCCTTTTTGTTCGTTTTTCTTTCTTTTTTTTAAACAGCAAGGAAAATCATCAAACTGTTATCAGAAAGTTTGTGTTAACAAGTCCACACATGGATTTATTTAATATAATTGCAACATTTTGCTGTCATATAATTGCACAGGCTGACATTGCGATTGCGATTGCGATGCGATTAATTGTGCAGCACTACTCGACAGGGTGTCTGCTCTCACATTCTGGACTCCGGGGATGTCTGAATGACACAAAAATTCCCATGAGATCAAAGGAGAACCTGATGTGCCAGTCTGTATAGAGGGCGTGACCTCAAGTCTCCCTAATACTGGATGTTGCTGCCAACCGACCTAACACTCTAGAAAGTGCTTTACGGTGTAAAGTTGGCCTTATCTGATCATAGTCACTAATGCCAGGATCGACTCTGTGTGTGCAGGAGACATATGTGCCTACATCTTCACTGAGTCCCAAGTTACCCAAAGAAATTATATTTTCTGCTAGGGGGTTAAAATGCCCTTTTTGGCGTTGTTCCGTAGCCCTAGGCTCTTCATATGGGCAAGGACGACATCTTGATGCCGAACTGCCATCTCTCGAGACTGGACTAACACTAGCCAGTAGTCTATGTAATTAAGTATTTGGATCCCTTGAAGTCTCAGAGGAGCAAGGGTTAAATCCAAGCATTATGCGCTGTGAAAGAACTACGCTGAATGGCAGAACCCGATATTGGTATGCTTTGCCCCCGAAAGCAAACCTGGGAAATTCCCAATGCTGCAGGAGGATAGATATATGGACACAGGGGTCCTTTAAATGTATCATGACGAACCAGTCCTCAGACCTGAATAACCCCAAAATAGAAGGAATTGTCAGTTTTAGAATTTGTATCTCCTCAGAGATTGATCTAAATAGGCCTCAGCCCTCCATCCTTCTTTGGTACAATAAAATAATGGCTATAAAGCAGTGACCTCTTCCTTTAATAAGGTGGTCTTTTTCGGAGCCCACCTCGGTGGGTAAAACCCCTCTGAACCTGGGAGGATGGGAAACAACTGAATTATGTAGCCCTTCTCTATCACCTCTAGCAGCCATTTTGTGACATTTTTTAATTTTCTCCACTCGTGGAAAAAATACACTAAAAAGGAGATTGATTCCGTAAATCGAATGCTCACTGCCCTGAAGCGGAGGACCGGCAGGGCACAGCTGAGCTACTAAAATGCCCTATTGTTCTGTTTTATAGGTCTTCTTTAATGAAGACGGAACATAAGTATGAAGGTATATTTGGTGCAAAACAACTGCACACCTGTGACAGTGGAATTTGTATTTGTAGAGATTATCCACACATGTGTATCAGTAAATTTGAAGTCACAGATGAAGAGTTGCAAACTTGTAGATTTTTTTTCTTTCCCTCAAATACAACACAACAGTTACACATTCACAAATCCTTCAGTGCAGCTGCACAAATCCCATTTTACAAATCACAGATTAAGAAACTCACAAGATCACGTTTTTTGCTACATAGGCCAAATTCCACTGTCACAGGTGTGCAGTTGTTTTGCACCAAATATACCTTCATACATAAGGGGTTAACAAACTATGTTGTATGTGAGGGCACATCGAGCGCAGGTTTTATCTGCGCTCTCATGAGGGGTGCCCCAAGAGCCTCATGTAAACGACAGGTCCCCTTTAAGGCAGCCTTATGGTTTGAGACAATGACTGCTCTCAGATCAGCCTTTGTATGCCTCTGTGGTTGCTTGTTGTTGTTTCGTCCCCCAGGCTCTCTGAGGGAGAGGGGGGCACGAGACGCAACACTCTGTTTTTGTTTTGTATGTTGTGTAAAAACTGTTTAGATGCAGATTCTCGGGGGAAACTAGCGACGAGAAAAAAACAGTTTCTTTAGTAGCACAGAGAGAAAGGTCTGCTGCTCTCCTGAGATCATCTAATATTTCAGGATTCAGGTTCTTCCTTAATTTCATCCAATAAATCTGCTTGATATGTGTGAAGAATGCCAATATTGTGAAGGCAAGCTCCAGCGCGACCCGCGACCATATAAACTTGTTTTATCTATTTATATTATTGCTGTTTCTCGCAACAAATAAACCGTGAGAAAATTTCAATACGGGGCATTTGCCGTATCTAGATTATTTAAAAACCCAAAAAGATTGAGAAACTCCCTGATGTGTTTAACAATAAATGAAAGGAATCTGCATGGTCTTCCGTTTAATAACTTCTCAGTGTAAATCAGGGAAGAAAGTTAAACCTCTTTCGTCAAGTTCACTGGCAGCCTTATCATTTTGTTCAAGTGCTGGCCAGTCAACATTAATTTGTTAAAGCAGATTGGGTCACAACATGATAGTTCTTCGTAACATGGAGGAAGGGTATTATCAGTGAGCTCATTTGTGTTTTCTAAATAAACATTAACTACATCTAGATCCTCAGAACTAGAGTAATTCACAGCACTCCCGGTAAAAACGGGTGAAGCCGACTCCCGGGCACCCGTTGAAACGTGGAGTTTGTTTGATCAAACAAAACCATCGAGAGCGGAGCATTTGAATAGTATTTTCTCAAAATGCCCGCACGCCTCCCCTCTCGGGGAAAGCATGCGTGTAGTCCGCACCAAACACACACACACACACACACACACAAAACTCATGCTATCCCCGTCAATAATAATCTAGGACAGGGGGTAACACACTTCTAAATCCCTTTCTTTTATCCATGTTTTCCTAGTTTTTTAAACTAATCTAATCTCACTAGATATAGAATTAGACACATTCACATTCACACAAGCATTCGCTGAAAATAGCAAAAGCTGTTTGACCTACATTATCTCCGCCTATTTATAGCCTTGCGTTGCGACGTCACATGACGTCATCCGCCGGCGTCTATATAGACCTAGTTTGAAAGAATATTCACGTGCGTCACGCTGCATAGCGTTCCCCATAATGTCATTACCATGACACTGCGTCAAGTATCCCTTGAAAGGGAACTACAAAATGACTCCATGAAGCAGAACAGGGGCATGTTCAAGCACAAACCAGTGCACAACTTGGCTGTTTCTCAATATGCATTCTTCAGCAATCTTGCGTCCTTGTATCCTCGCTCTACGTCATCATTAACGGTCAAAGTTCAATTCCAATTCTCAAGAACACATGTACAGAGGACGCATGAAAATACCCGGATGAGTTCTTGATATCGAGGATGCATCGAGTGCAGACTACCGCGCTGAAATCTGGGGAGGTCATGTGACCAGCAGGAAGATCGCACATATCTCAATTCTCACAGGTGCGTTCTGTGTTCTCGTGACCTTTTGAGTTCGTTCTTCCGAGGTCGCCTGGCAAGACCAGTTTCCACGAGAACGCAAGTCCATTCTTTGCGTTCTTGGAATTGAGAAACAGCCCTTGTTATGTTTTCCGGGTTGAATTACATGTTTCCTGGAAAGGGTGTGCACTGGTGTGCAACGGTGTTTGAAAAACCTTTCTCTTGTTTGGTGGGTGTGTCAGAGCTGCAGTCCAATCAGCAGCAACATGTAAATAAACCACACAGTACTAAAGAGACAGCTCACACAATGGGTTCAAGTTAGAATGTTCTCGTTCATTCTGGATGACATTGAGGGCATTTTAAACTATTAAACACATAGTTGCAACTCTTGTGTCACCATAACAGGGTGTTCAACACTTCACAGTTTTTGTTTAAAAAATGTTTTGGCTACATTTTTAAAATGTTTCCAGAGCCTGATGAAATCGTTATAAATATGTATTTAATATGCTTGCTGTTTTGGAATGAAAGAGAACATCCCAACTTGGACCCATTGTTTTTTATTTTTTATTTAACCTTTATTTATCCAGGAAAACTCACTGAGATTAAAAATCTCATTTGCAGGAGTGACCTGGCCAAAATGAGCCGCAGTACAAAAAGTAACAAAACAGATTTACTGTTGTAACAATCACAATAAGTCTGTTACACTGAGAGGCGAACAAGTTAAAGACCCAAATTCAGTTTATTCACAAAAACAAGAACAAAAACAAAACATGATACATTAGATACAAACAAAGATTGACAAATGACAATGGGAACATGAGGGCTTATATACAGACAGGAAACCAATCATAACATGATACATCAGGGAATGGGGAAACAAATTTGCGTGGGGAAACAGTTGAGTGGTTACTCAACTGTTTTGTCCTATTTTCTTACCATTGCTGCTTCGGTTTAGGGTTAGATTTACAACCCCAACGCCAGGTGACAATTGTTTAAAGTTTAGAAAATATAAAAGAATAAATCAGAAAAAATAGTATAAACTAGGGATGTAACGATTCAATCGCGGTCCCCATTAAAAATGCCTGTCTGAAATCGATTCTGAATCGCAAGGCTGCGATTCTTTGTTTTATGCACAGCTTGTGCGTGTACTATGGCATTTGGTCAGTAGGAAGTCCTTATCAATCTAAAATCATTAGGAGTCCGAGTCGTTTATAACGTGCATTTAAAAAAGCAACACTCGTTAAGCAAAATCATTCAAAATATTCTTTATTATCATGAAAATACCTGAAACAATTTGAAGAACAGCGTATAAATATTCCTGTGTAGACATTTCCTGGAATAGTGTTTGCAATGATACTTCTTGTGTGGCACAAAGGGAGTTTCTGCATGAGAGCGCCCCCTGGCTTTCGGTTGTGCCGGGATTTCACCGTAATTCATTCAAATCCATTCATTGAGAAAACGCGCATTTGCACGGTTAATCGTTACACCCCTAGTATAAACCAATAGTTAAAATGACATACTAACGCAAACACCAAATCTAACCCTAAACCAAAGCGAAAATGTTTTGAAAATAGGAAAAAGCAGTTGAGTAACCAATCCGTGAGAATGCCAGGGAAAAAGACAGTCCGTAGCAGGGCCCCGGAAAAATGTGGAGATCCGTGAGAATGCCACGGAAAAATTAGCAAAAAATTCTCACGGAACTTTGTGAAATCAGGTTGATGAGATTTTTCTCACTGACAGCGTCTCCGGGTCATATTTCATTTTACAGGTATGGAGTCCAATTTTAATTTTCATAACTTCTGACACAAATTAAGACATTACTGTCACTAAATTTTTAAAAATAAAATAAAGGTTAAATACAAAAGCTTGAGCCTTAGACCTTTCTAATGGTGTATTGTTTGTTGTGTTAAGCACAATTTTTTACATTAAAAAAGTAAACAACAAGAATCAGGCTGCACTTGCGATTTTTTTTTTTTAATTTTATGTTAACATAAACCTAACGGCGGTTTCACATCGCAAGCGTGAGGAGAGCTTTTCCTGCTCGTGGCCATTGTGCTTTCACACCGGCTGCGTTTGCAGCACATACTGTGCAGTTTAATAACAGTATAAAAATATCAAGTTCACATTACTTTATTTTACATGCATTTATGAGCAAAACCTTTTTGAGACCCCTTTTGAAGGTCAGTGTAATTTAAATAACTGTGATTTGTTTAATCCACATTGTTTTCATGCTGTTCTGGTCCGTGTAATGACAGATATAAACACAGAACACAATTAAAGACTAGGGGTGGGCCGGTTTGTATTTTTTTTACCACGGTCGGTAATCAACAAATTCCCGCGGTTTTGCAGTTTATTGGCAAGACAACGAGTTAAATAACATGATTTATTTATCTTCAATACAAAACATGTGCAAGGAACATGTAAAGTGAATATTATTTCCTTCCACATTTCTTCAATTTCAACATTCAACAACTTGAACAATTAATATTATCAGTTAAAAAAATGTTAACGCATTGTGCGTGTCCACACGTCCTACTGACATTTCGCCACTTTTCTATCCTTAATTTGTGAATAGCCTGTAAATGACGCGAATTATTGCTGCCCTGATGGTCTGGTAAAATAACCATTTGTATGAGAAATCACTTGTACTGCATATGTGTCCGTGCTTGAGTATAGCTGGGAAGCTGCACTGAGATGCGTGTGTGTGCGCAAGATGATGCGGTCCGTCTGTGTCGCGCGCGCCCGGGCAGTCCGCATTAGACCTGTTTGAGTCGCGACTCACTCGGATCTTTAACCCGGATCTTTAAAATAACTAATGAGTCGCGAGTCTCTAGTGTCATTTACCCGGATCAGTTGAGTCCTACTACAATTCAATGTAAAACCATAAACAGCTCCACCACACACACAAACCTCTTTCAACATTATTGATGAGACTTTGCTCCCACTACAGATCCACTCGCAACCGGCTGATCTGCGCGAGAACTGACCCGAAACTCGAGAGACCCGCGGATCCGCGAATTGACCCGAGATTCTCAATCAGAGAGAGCCGGAAACATTGCAAAGCATGTTATCTCAGAAGTGAAAGGCTTTTGTTGTGGATTTGCTTTTGAGGAGACTTCAGTCGCTCTATAGATCCACTAACCGGCTCCCGCTGATCCACGCGAATCAGCCGGTTAGTGGATCTGTAGAGCGAGTCCTATAGTCTGCGAGTCTGCAATGTTTCCGGCTCTGAGAATCTCGAGTCGCGTGGATCAACCGGTTACAAGTGGGTCTGTACGGAGTTTCCTTGGCGATTTAGCAATACTGACTCAAGTGATTCAAGTGACTCACACAACCCGGATCACTTTAGTGAGTGACTCACAATAACCCGGATCCTTAAAAGGAGTCGAGTTTGCCAGGCCTAGTCCGCATCTGTCTCGAGCGCGCCTGGGCAGTCCGCCTCTGTTGCGCGTGCTCGGACAGAATGCTTCTGTCCTCGACCCTTACCTAAACATCTGTCTTTTTCCACAAACAAAGAAAGAAGACGCAAAAGCAAAACTTTTTGAAATGTGTCCTGCTTTAGAAATGGCCACTGTTGTAGGCTAGATGAAAAAAGAGACAATCTAACCTCTTTGGATATTAATCCTCGGACTGATCGCGTGCCCTTTATGTTGCGTGAAAATTTGATAATGTATGAAACCTGATTCTGTTGTTGATCTGTTGCTATTGTTTGCACGTTCAAATTAGATAAAATGTTTGTATTACTTTTAACGAGTGACAGACAACGTCACATGTGTTTCTACTCAATGACAATTTAATATTAAAATCATATCAGTTAATGTTCAGTTAACAAGTTGCGGTTGTTAACAAGCTGCGTGTATAACATCCCCACATATACACACAAGTGCAGACCAATGTTTCAAGTGTTTTTTTTTGCGGTTATGAAGGTGAGGAGCTCAGACCCGCGGCATGGGTCACGTGACTGCGGTATGGCGGTAATCCGGTTACCGCCCCAGGCCTATTAAAGACATAAAAAGCCCATGGCACATAATTAAATCTGTTTCTCTGAAGTTTTATGATAAAATAAAAAATTCAATCAGTGATTGACTGCATGAATCAGTCGACCGTGTTTAAGCATAAGATTTAGATTTATAGATGCATCTGTTTCTCTGAAAATTATTAAGATAGATGAGGACTCATTTGCTGGGCAGAGAGTGAATGACAGCGCAGTCTTCTGGCTACAGTTTGTTTTTAAATATTTCATTGCTTTCTTTTAAATTGCTCAAAGTCATGACTATTTGAAACACATTTGGCCTTGCATTCGTGATTTTATTGTAAAATTACACTTTTTCGCGTCTAAGTATGTTTTACAAACAAATCCTTTTACTTTAAAATGTCACATTTATTTTAATGACTTACTTGCAGTTTTGTTTTTATTAATTGTGCTCAAATGCATTTGGAAATTGAAATGGAATTCCTCAAGTAATATTAACTTTGTGATTTGTCATCGAAATCAATTGGTGGAAAAACGACAAATGCAAGTAAAAGATACTTAAAGTGCCCATCTTATGACTGCTTTTCCACAAGTTAAATAGGTGTATGAGTTCCATGAAGCATGTTTTAAAAGTTATTTGCTTGAAATAGCTTGTAGGAAAAGATTGTTACCCATCTCTAGTAGCCTCTGTTTCAGTGCATTTCAGATTGTGCCGTTTTGAGGTGGTCATTACATATTTATGAGCTTCTGCTCCTTTGGCCACGCCCCAATACTAACGTCATGTGCGCATGTGCAATGGTATCGCAAGCAGTACAGACTGTATTAATATTACATTGTGACACTACCACACAAGACTCATGTTTTAACCGCTCAATATATATCTTTGATGATTTTATGTATATTTGAGTTTTAAATAGGTTTTACATGTAGTCTTAGCTATTTTATTCTATTTTATCTGTTACTTTTAAGTCATCCGCCATTTTTCGCCTTGGTTCCTCCTATCCAGCCCAAACGAGCCGAATCATCAAACAGGGACTGATAAAATCTTTGAAACGACCACTATTAAACTACAACTTTCGCGCAGGTTTAACGCTTATGACTAAATGTCTCTTTTCAGTCTACTAACCATTTCCCATTGAGCCTCTCGTCCTCATCGAGCAAGCAAGGCCATTCCTGTCCTGCAGCTTCCACCCTACTCCGCCGAGTACCTGGTTTTTCCTAATGCCTCTCTGGTAGCAGGCGCTCGGCAGGTCCGGGCCGCGTCCTAGAGCACCGGTTTCAACCAGTTTCTCTTGCCCGCATAACAGTGGCTCCTGCTTCCGTTTTCGCCAAATATTTCTGTTATATCCACCAACATCGCGATCCGTCATTAAGTTTTCCTCATCTGTATTATTGTCTATCCTAGGATGTTAACTTCAGGTGCTTCCTAGCGTGAGGCTGCCTCCGCTAGCGGCTCAAGCCCTGACGCTATTATCTCTCATATTCCACTGTCTTCACTCTTTTCTAATATCACCAAATATAGCGTGAGATTGCCTCCGCAGACCACCCAGCTCCCTTTGGATGCTGCGAGGGTCCTCCCTGTCGGACAACAAATTTTTTGCTCTTTTAAACCCTATTCTAGAGCATTCCTGTTTGACTGCAGGCGGGACCTACCCGTCCGATGCCGCGAGCGTCTCCGCTAAAGCTCCCTTCAGACGCTGCAAGGGTCCTCCCAGTCGGACACCAAACTTTTTTTTTTTTAAACCTTATACTCAAGCATTTCCGTTTGACTGCAGGCGGGACCTACCCATCTGATGCCGTGAGCACCTTAGCCAAAGCCCCCATCAGATGCTGCGAGGGTCTCCTCGGTCAAACGCCTAATTTGAATGTTGCTTGTTTCGCTCATTAAATTTCTCACCGTCCTCACCAGCATTTCCCCACTGCACGTGGAGACTTTCATTCGATGCTGCCAGCATCTCAACCAAAGCTCGTTGGACACTGCGGCGGCCTCCCAGCGAATTTGCTTTAACTCGTTTAGTACCGCACATCGTTTTAGTTTGCAAATGCGCTCCCCGTTTGACTGCCGGCGGGGCTTTCCCGTTCGATGCTGCAAGCATCTCAGTCAATGCCCCCGTCGGATGCCGCGAGAACCCTCCCAGTCAAACCACTAGTTTTCCCACTGCTTCCCATGGGTCTTTACGCTTACATTTTTTGGGGATGTTTTTCCTGGCTGCTGTCCGTCATTTAAGTGGCATTTTTGGGGAGTACTCTGGGTTCGGGCTAAAATTCCGAGCTCGGAGCCCTCTCCTCGGACAGCACGCCAAATATGCTTTATCTCATTCCCTATTGATTACATGTTAATGGGAACTCATGAAATGAAGTTTATTTAACTAAGTTCGGGAGGAGCATGGTCATGTGATCCAACCAATCAGTGCAAAGAGGTGCCTATAAATGGCAGTCCCTCACCTCTATCCCGTGACAGATTTTTTGCAGCATCCCTCCTCCACCCCATCACCTCACTCTCATCTAGATTAATTTATCACAGTTAAAGAGGGAGGAGTACTCTGGGTTCGGGCTAAAATTCCGAGCTCGGAGCCCTCTCCTCGGACAGCACGCCAAATATGCTTTATCTCATTCCCTATCGATTACATGTTAATGCGAACTCGTGAAACAGTCTTGAGTTTTAATGTGTTGTTTTAAGTTCATTGTGATCTTGTAAATAAACTTATTTAATTTCATTTCACTTGTTTGTTATCCTTTTAACATTGTTTTAACCTCACACAGTAAAATCTGACCCCTTTTAACTATTTGTAACTTAGCTGATAGGGCTGATTGTTTCAACATATTATTATTAACGGTTTATGTATTGCCAACAGACAAATCAAATAGCACAAAGCAATCAAGTATCACTATTAAGTACACTCCAGGAGAAGAAACTCATGACACATAATGATTCAAGAGTAAATTGTGATGTTGCAGCCTCAACAATACACTCTTTTTGCCCTGGACAATGCTAACTTATTCCCGTTATAAAACATTTTCAAACGGATTATTTTTGCAAATCACAGAAATTTTAGACCCGGCGGGGGATGTATACTGGTTGTGGACAGCATACTAATTGCTAGAAGCTAGCGGGAGGTCCGCCGTATCTTGGGAAAGTGATAGAGACTTGGGGTCATGTTAGGCTCGTGGGAAAAGGCGGGTCGGTAAGGCCCGATCCTGGTTAGTTTGGCAAAACACTATTAGTGTGGCAAAACACTATCACTTAGTAAGTTCATGTAGAATTGTAAAATAAAGCAGTTAAATATTTCTTTTAACTTTCGAAAAGTACGGTAGCTGCTCACTGGCTTTGCAGGAGAAACCACGTTGCAAACTGACTAGCATAGTGGTTAGCCACATCGTCATTCTCAATGGCAAATGACTGCTAAAACACACACACAAGTTCACCCACTCGACGTGCACAAATTCGTGTGCGGGAGGATGTCAGTTTTTTAACACTGCTAAAAATATCTATTTAGCCTACTGTCTACAAACATCAATAATATTAACATTTCTATACATTGTTTAATAGGTATAACTTTGGGTTATACCTGGGTTATTAAAGGTTACGCATCAGTGTATAGTCTCTGTTTTGATGAAATGTAGTATTTTGTGACAGAAATCCAGATGACAACATGCAGAATATAAACGTGACTTCTTAGCTTTGTGTGGATATAACGATCGCGAATCGAATCCAGTCTGTTTCAGATGTGTGAATAATCCATGAAGTCCAATAAAATACATCCAATGACCATTTTTGTCCACAAATGCATATAATCTGTGAAATATGAAAGTCTTGTAATAGTATAATATCGCCTATAATCTGAGGACTATTTTCGTCTTAACACTGTATATGAGATTACACTTTAGGTTCCAATAAACACGTGTTAAAACTTTGTTTTTAAAAGTAGGCGGGAGTATAATCCATAATATCCATATAGCGCAGTTATTTCCGTAAGACATGATAATAGCATAGAGGATATCAGCAAAGTGACTGCTCTCTAGCTCCCTGGTAGGTGGAGACCTACCAGTGGGGTGGTGGACGGGAAAAAGGGAATGTGACGACAAGGCTAGTTACGTCACAACGGAGCTGATTTTGAGAATATTGAAAAAGTTTTTTGTATTAAAGGGGCCATATTTCGTGGCTATAAAGCACATTACTTTGTGTACTTGGTGTAATATAATGTGTTTGGGTGGTTTTTTAAAACGCATTATTTTCCACATAACATTTTTGTAGCACCTCTAAGTCCTGCCCTTCTGTAACAGGTTGTTTTGTATGAAGCTTATCGTTCTCAGCAAGGGCTGTGTGAACCGATTGGCCAGCTATCTAGTGCACTGTGATTGGCCGAATACCTTAATTACGTAAACGGAAATGTGTTGCTCCTTACCATGTTTTGAAAGATGAGCTCCCACAGCAATTGTGAAAGCCAGGAGATACTATCGTATTTACTACCTTATCAATACTAGCCTGAATCTGACCCAGAAAACACAGATAACTAAGCTGATCGATCAACTTTACTAGCGCGATATAAGCAGAATGTAACAGATTGGTAGGTACAGATACTAACACATAAAACTATGTATGCATTTGTGTTTGTAGAAATGACAGCGCTTCTGTGCACTGCTCAAAACACGAGTTTGAATCATCAGTAGGAAACCGATGTTTAAATATTTAAACATCGGTTTCTTACAGGAAGTCAGTCAGCAGAACCAGAGTATAGTTACAAAGTTGGAATTGCTCCTGTTTTTTAGACAAAGCCTTTGTGTACATCCAGCCTTGTACTCCCTCGTGTTTAGAAAGTAGTCCTTTCATAAAATGTGCAGCACACAATCAAACATTTGGGCTGTACTGTTCTGAAACATTGGTGTAAATAAAACCTAACCACTGGTTTCTTAATGTTTACTCAATCGGAAGGCTGAACAAAGTCGTTTGCCCTTACGTAGGGGAAAACAGCATCTACTCGACATGGCAGAAACGACAATACTACAGTGTGATTGAAAGTTACATACTTCACTTAGCATATACATTAGGGCTGTGTTATGCAAATGTTCAAACCAGAATGAAGTCTTACTGCATGGGCATGTTTGAACGAGCTATTTTAGGTAGGCATGGATGAGGCTTCACTTTTAAAAAGAAGATCTCCCCAGCCAACATTGCAGGGGTTAGCCCACATAAATTTGATATAAAAACTGAGTGGGGCTTATGTGGGGCCAAGATGGGCAACACACATAGTTCACCTAATGAAGCCCACATTATATATCAGGGCCCAGTATTGGTACTGGACTGGTCCCTTATTCAGTCAGGACCACTTTGTCAAATAAAAATTTATTAAATGATATGCATACAGTTAGTGTTGGCGGTATGGTTCTGTTCTGGGCAAAGATTCCACGCGCCTGTCCATGCGCATGCATAGATAGAGCCTGGAGAGCAGCGGCTAGAAAATAAAATATACCCCCCCCCCCCTTATAACAGCAGAACAAATAGCTAAGCATACATAGTATTAATATGCATGATGACGATAACGATATATTGGTACAAACGAACAACAGGTTCCGGCTAGGTGGAGTCGGGGTTGGAGCTTTTGTGAAAGCCTGCTATGGTCAACACTTATATACAATTTTCTTTGCTTAACCCACTATTCCTACACTGCAAAAAGTACTGGGAAAGATAAAAATGTAGCCTATTTAAACATATTTTAGTATCATCTTCTTATACTTAACATTATTAACATGTTTGGTGGCATGTTTGGTTTGACTCGCTCATACGAAACGTCATGTTCGACATCTTGCGACACTATGGAATTCCTGAAAAAACCGTAAGAGCTATCAAGTCATTTTATGACTGCTACAAAAATAATCTCAGTCATAGTTACTGCTGACTGTTTATGTAGTGTCCTAAAGCTAGTGAACTAAATATTAATTTTGTATCTGAAAATACAGAACAGTATATCACATACATCTGTTGATTTTCTCAGCAACAATGCATTTTAATAGACTTGACAGAGGGTTTCCTGAGATTTTTCCTCTAATGTTTGAGACCTGACTGGGTAAGGATGTAGTTTGTCTTACCTCCCTTAAACTTATCTCTCCTTTCTGCTTCCCTTTCCCTGCTTTGCCCAAAGCATTCATGTCTATATAGGCTACATGAGCCAATAATGATTGAGTCAAAATAAGATAATCATTATTATATATAAATACTTTAGTTTCGTCTTGTTTTTATAAGCGATTTCAATCGCGTGGCGCCACCTTGACTTTTGTATGCGGCTGTGCGAGCACGCGTCAGTGCGACTGCTGTGACTTTTACAAGCGTGACTAACATAACTGCATAAAAAACACACTGCATTGTAACAAACATAACTACATTGCATATAGATCTGTTTTTGCGATTATCTTTGTAAATGAATACACTAAATAACTGCTAAAATTTAAACTTGAGATTTACACTGGGGCACAAAAGATTTACACTGGGGCAAGTGCCCCAGTAAAAGGGGTCTAGCGACGCCCCTTTTTGGGACTCAAAAACAACACAATTTGCTCACTGTTCTGGAGATGGTCTTTGTTACGTCAGTGTAGGTGTGTCTTCGTTGTTGTCTCTCTCTCTCTCTCTCTCTCTCTCTCTCTCTCTCCGCTGTCTCTCTCTCCAGATCCACCCAGTTTCCCGGTTGGACTATCAACATGTCAATCATTCCAGTATATAAATGACGTCACATCGTGTTCCACCAATCTTCATTCTCCCACAGTTTTAAAAAGGACGCCAGTTCAAATGCGTGTCAGTCATTGCGGCTCACTATTACTGTATTCGCTGTACAATATTACCATATCCCTTTGTTATTGTGTACTTGTGTACTTCAGTCAAAACCGTTCTATTTCATCATAAACAATCTGAAAACAGGGCTTTAAGTGTAAAATACCAAACTTGTCCTTTAATCTTTGCTCAACAGTTTTATGAAGAACTTCTAAAGCATCCACAGCCAAACTCATTAAATGTCCTTGCGCATTTGCATTGATTCATCGATATGCTGCATGTGAACTTGCACCGTAGTTTTACATTTTCTAAAAACAACACCGGGACAACGCAAAACATTTAATTACTTACCAGGCTACAGGTGAAGCTGCTCTTTTGTTTGACTTTAGTCCAGGGATGTATTCCAGAAAGCGGGGTTAACTTACCATCAGCGAAACCCTGAACTTTTGGTTGATTAAACCAAAATCTGCTTACCCTGATCATGAGAGTTAATGCACACACAGGGCATAGAAAGGTAGAAAGACACATATAGATGAAGAAAAGGTTGGACAGGAGGAACTCTTTAGTGGTTCATAACTACAGTTGTATGAGGAATACATGATTCTCCCTATACTTCTTTTGCCCCATCTTCTGAATGATATTATCAACTAAGAATCTGAGGTGACTCACAGCATTTACCAGAACAATGTGGCTAGCTGGAAAAGAATAAACGAGGCATTCCAGATTGCAGAAAAGATGTCCTCAAAAGAAGCAGCAGAGTGGAAAAAGTGAAGTTGTTCACAGGAACCTTTTCAGCCTTGTGATTTCTTGGTTAGATTACAACCAAAAGTCTGTTGAAAAGTGACAGCAGGGAATGCAATTGAATGGCCTCAGACAAGATCCCAGCTCACCCCGAAAGTGATTCAGCAGGATATTGAAGCATTGAAGAAATACATGCCTCTCAGAAGCCTCTGTATACATATTTTTAGAGACAACAACAACACCACCTTTATCATTTAAATTGATTATTTGTTAGGTATCTGCAATAGTTGTTTATATAGGGGTATAGAGGGAGCTCTCCTTTACTCATATGCACACCTCATACTGCAGATGAGGAAGTGCTGCAAATGCAGATAATGTGATGATCATTTGGTGTTGTGTATTCTTTTCAATCGAGAATCCTTTATTAAATGTGTTGCATACAAAGACTTGGATAATCAGAAGTTCCAAAAATATCAAAAAATCCAAAATACAGCCAATATCACTATACAGTAGGTATTCCGATCCTTATGCACATTGTGCAACCCCATGTATGGTAGTGTGGAATATGTTGTTGCCCTGGGGACAAAAGCTATTTCGGACAAATGGCTTTTTGTGTCCTGTATACATTTCAGAATTCCTGTGGTGCTCAACTGTCATTCAGAGCTGCTCATTCCAAGACTGTGTTTGATGGTGACCCCGGGCCATTCACAATGCTTTGTGCTTCCACATCAGGAGGTCTATGGTGCACAGCTGTGTTTCATTTCTGTTTGTTCCCCAAACAGAGAATATGCTCAATGGGTGAATATGTGTTAACTTAAATTATTATAGTCTATTTAACATAATAGGGAAAATGTTCTTTTTTAATTATGGAACGTTTGCTGAGATTTCAAAATTGATGTTGAGAGTCATGTTTTTTTCTGGCATTAGACTAGTGAACTTGTTAAACCTTATGTTAAAGCAGTGGTGTAGTCTACGTGATACGCAGGACTACGCCGTATACCCACTAGAAATTGTCAAGGATTTCCGTATACCCACTAAAAATAGCGCGAGGATGCGTAACAGCATGGTTTTGTGACATTTCAAACTTTTAGTCATAATTTAGATGTGAAGCACTAACCATTTTCATGCTACACTTGCTACTTTAGCGGGCTTAAATGGATATACATAAGCTATATATTTGATGACTTCCTGCCGAACTGCGCGATCCGATCGGCGTATGAAATCAAATTACTAGCGGTGCTAGAGTGACTGGGGCGCAGACTGCTGTGGCGCCACAAGAACCACAGGCGAGTGACAACAAAGTAGTGCGAGAGCGATTCCAGTTATCACATGGAGAAATCTGCTTTGAATCGCTCTCGCGGTACTTTGACATCACCAAGAGGTCTGCTTAGTGCCAAATGAAGTCGAACCTACAGTGTAGCTGCTCACGCGACACTGTAAACAAACAGTCCGTGGAGAAGTGAACGAGAGTTATCCGGAGAGTTAACAACGCACATGTGAGTAAACAACATTTAAATCATCAGTCCAGTTTAATACTTTATCTGGAGGTAAGGTTTCAAGTGCAGTAAAATAAGCCCGTTTATGTCCTGATGGTTTCAGCATGCTTGTGCTTCACAGTGTTAAACTTCCCTTCTCTGTGTTCATTTATATATCTACGTTCAGGATGTATGATCTTAAACTTCTGTGAGGAAATTCATGTCTGCGTTGATGTTCAGTTCAGACTTGCAAATTAAATATCATTTTCTTCACTTGGTTTTGGTGTCTAATATTAGGCTACATGATGGTCTTGTAATAATAATTAAGTAAAAGCCTATTTTCATTTTTAGACGATGCTTGTATTATATGCAAAAAATAAGCTTTTTATATCAATGACTATGCAATTTTAATTATTAGAATTTGCTGTATTAGAGTTAATTCATGGTCATTTTAAATGTGTATTAATTAAAAACATTTACACCATTAAATTACACATGGTAATGTTATCAATAGTTATGCATGTGTTAGCCACGGATTGAAGATTGTAAACAGCTTATTTAATTTTAATTAACAGTTGAGTAATTTTTGGCCCCGAGTTAGATGTTGATTAAAGGAACAGTATGTAGGATTGTGGCCAAAACTGGTATTGCAATCACAAAACGTGTGGATAAAACTGGTATTGCAATCACACAGCTGGTGGCCAATATACCAAACGACAACATAAACATCACTTGAGGGCTGCAACTCCACTTTTTAAATGACAATATCCTGGCCGGACTGCTGTTGTCAGTGATAAAAGTATTTGAAATGAAAAGGATTTCTTAATGTCTAGTGACATTTCAGGGCCATTTAATGATTAATTGATATAAATTTCTTACATACTGTTCCTTTAACTTAACCAGTCTAAAAATCAGTCCAGTTTCCCCAGCTGTAAACCCATTGGCTGTTAAACTCTTTTTTTTCTTATAATAAACTGACATGTTGATAACACATTCAGTTTATGTGTTTATGAGTACACTTTCAGAATGCTCTGATACATGAAGATCCATACTGTACAGTATGCATCTGTGAGTGTGGTGGTGCGTTGCGCTGGGACGAGTGAGCATAAAGGCCGTTTCAGGGTGAGAGGGGAAAAATCAGAGTATACTCACTACAAAAATCTAGACTACACCACTGTGTTAAAGTATGTGTAGGTGGGCAACTTTAAAAAAAAAAAAAAAGGCTAGCAGGGAATTTTTATGATTTTTACAAAAGTTTCCAAAAAGCCTTCCAGAAAAATTTTCTACTAAAAATATATAAACATGCAAATATATCAAATGAAAGTGCAGACCCTCTACTTTTAAATAAACGACAAACAAACAAAATGGCAAAACCCCGCTTATAAACTTTTAAATATGGGTATTATAATTTTTTTTTCAAAAAGCTTAAATTGCATTTTTGTGAAGGAATTTTGTTGAGGTGCATTCACACCAGCCGCGGTAGAGGCGGCAAAAACGGGATAGTTGGATGCTTGAACATTTGAGTTTACTCACTTCATTTGGGTGTGAAAGCCACGCGTGAAATTTTAGTAATTCACACGAAAATTCGCGTCATGGGATGGGCTTCTGCGAATCTGCTGAGACTCTGCTCACTTTCTGTAATCATGTCACTACTACAGCAAGATCCTGATTGGTTAACGTGGCACGGAAATCCGCCGAAGTTCAGACTTTTCAACTCGTGCGTTTCCCACGGCAACGCTCAATTCACGCAGAACACGCGTTCCGCCGCAGGATGCCTAATTTCGTCTTTGTATTGACTTAACATGTAAATCACTCGCGCTTGCCGCCTCTACCGCGTCTGGTGTGAACCCTGCATTAGAGATCATATTCAGAACGATGATCAAAATGATCAAGAGTTTAAAATTAAAAAATAATTTTGCTTTAGTTTTTTTTATAAATTTGGAAAGTGCCCCATCTAATGTGGTAGTACAGATTAACATAAAAACTCATCAGGAACACAGTTTTTCATGCAAATGTTTTCTCTTAATTGACAAGATAACTCGTCAATGGCGGGGAAAGAGTTACAAACAGTCAGCCAAATGTCTGGGATTCACAATATATGCTTTCCATATTAAAACATTTTGTTATATTTGTACTTCCACAAGGTGAAAACATTCATGGTGTTCACATAATTTCATGAAAATCAGACAAATGATAAATTATGTTCTTGTCAGTACAACAAACAGAAACACACAACACATCACCACTCCATTCTATGCCAACTTCATGACAATTAATACGCCATGACTCCACTTGGGCTGGGCAATATTGACCAAAGTTTATTTGTCTGTAATTTTTTGATAAATGGCGATATACAATACATAACAATACAACTCTGTGTTTGTACAAAGTGGTATAAATGTTTACATGCAAGTCAAAGGGCCCTATTTTAACGATCTAAGCGCATTGTCTAAAGCGCACAGCGCAATGTCTAAATGGGCGTGTCCGAACTCACTTTTGCTAATTTAACAACGGGAAAAATGGTTTGTGCGCCGAGCGCATGGTTGAAAAGGTTTTGTCCTTTTTTTTATGAGTAATGGGAGTATTTTGGGCGTAACGTGCAATAAACCAATGAGAGTCTCAGCTCTCATCCCCTTTAAAAGCCAGTTGCGCTGGCGCTATGTCTAATTCCCAATTAGATGACGGACTTTGTAAACTGAAAAACTAAGTGGAGGAAGAAGATCCCCAGTTTAAGATTAATGTTAAATAATTGTGTTGTTTTTCGCTTTTATTGAAATTGTTATTTTTTTATTAAAACCTTTAAAACCCATTTTCTTTTAGTCATGAAAGTAAAAAGCAGGCTTTTAATTGCTTTAAATGTATGGCTATCCAATATCATAAAAAAATTATTTACAAGTATGTAAGAAAAGGTTTGTACTCTGAAAATACTTTATTTGTAAGAAACAAGAGATAAAGAATTTACAACAGCTCTCCGCAAGGTTCAGCATCAGTTTTTTAAAGCATTACTTAAAAATGTTTCTCATCTCACCATATCCACAGGTCATCATATACAATAAATCCATGAGGTAGCATTTAAAAAGAACATTTAAAAACAGATGCATTTGTTTAAAGCAAAGCATTTATTTACTTACCAGACACTTAGACCCTCGCATTGCGCTGCATTGCGCCGGGTGTAAGATAGAGCCCAAATACTTTCAATTACCTTTATTAAAACAGCCTATGAAAAAAATTAAATTCAAAAGACAGGGTTTCCCCATGTTCAAAAATATACAGCTTCACAACATGTAAGGTAGTTGGAAAGTTTACACCTCATTGTACATTTCTGGCAGAGCTTCTTTTGCAAAGGAGGAGTCATATCAGACCATATCGATATTGTTAAAGAACCATCCAGCACCATCACGGATCAGTCAGAACTGGACTCACAGCACCTTCCACTCGTTTCAGATCTCCAGAGTACTAATCAACGTCATCTGATGCCACTCAACTCCCAGCTTTATTCATACCTTCTGCATTTCACCACTTACTTTCTGGTATTGTTGTATCCTGGTTACACACCAACTCCCCCAAATAGTTCACCTAATGGACACCTGTTAGGATTTCCTCCGGCAAAATCAGATAAGAATAACTGTTTGTCATAATCGTCTTCCAGATACCAAGTTTGAATTATCTTTACCTGATTTCATCTGCATACTTCCCTTACAAAACAAAATATATATTAATATATTGGATAATACAATGTAATATGTGAAATAATAAATTTTCATATATATTTTAATTTTCAATATTCTGTTTCAATAATATATGCATGAACCATGTACAGTATGTTCATATATTGATACTTATACAACAGATCTTTCTGGTTCCCAAATCTGATTGGCTAAGAGCTCTTCCCAGCCAGAGGTGGGTAGAGTACCCAAAATCTGTACTCAAGGCAAGGCAAGGCAAGTTTATTTGTATAGCACATTTCATACACAGAGGTCATTCAAAGTGCTTTACACAGAAATGAGAAAACAATATATAAAAAAGAAAATGTAAAAATAAGAGATACACGACAAGTAAAAGTACTTATACAAAAATATAGATGAAAAAACTACTCAAATAGTTAGTTACTCGTTACTTCCGATTTGATAAAGAAGTAGCGCAAAAGCACTGAATTTCAGACTACTTGGAGGGTTTTCACAAACCTCTCCTTAAAAGTCTCATTGTGCTGCTTATATACAAGTAAAGCAGCCTATCTCAGTCCTGCAATGGGTACATTAAAATCACATAACGTGTCATTTGAGAAAAAATCTCAAACACACACACAGATGTTTTTCTGACGGTTAACTCTGTATTTATTTTCATGTTCACACCACAAACTTGTCAGCGTCTGCCTTTAAACATGCAAACAGTAAACCAAAAAGAACGTGTGTGTCTGTTTGTTATCATGTTTTTATATGAATAGGTTATTTTCATTGCCATTAAAGTGCAATTACTGAACATAAACAGGAGCTTAATAAAAATGATCATTTTAGAATTTCATACAGTATGGAACTTATCTGTTTGTGCAAATCAACTCTACATTTACTATAATATATAATACATGTTTCTTTAAAATCAAACTTTATTCTTTTATTTTTATTCATTCATTCTTTATGAAGGATTTAAATAAAATACAATCCCGTTTTTATTTGAATGTATTTTCTACACATTAGTGAGGTGTCTGGATTTGTGTATAAATGCAATACGTCCTTACATTACGCTGTTCAGTTTGTTTAGTTGTGGGGAAATGATATGGAAATGTGCAGATGTGAACATGCTGTTTGTACAGTTTAACTTACACTAGGTTTTGTCATCGCTTGCACAAGAGTCCATATGGCAAAAAAAACTCGGACAGTGTGTCACATAATAGTGTTCAAATAGACATTACTGACACTTACCAGGTTGGATCTTGAATTCCTGTATGCTGAGATGTCAGCTCGTTTAACAAAGCATGCATCACATTATAAAACTATTCTTTTTGACCTCTTGGAGTGAAAACATAGCCACGCAACATAGCCACGCATGATCTGCCTCCAATATCATACCCACGCATGATCTGCCTCCGATATCTCGCACAACGCACACGCGCCCTCATCTGCTTCTCATCTACGCGCGCTAAATCTGCCTCCGATATCATAGCCACGCATGATCTGCCTCCGATATCTCGCACAAAGCACACGCGCTCTCATCTGCTTCTCATCTACGCGCGATCGCGCGCGCTAAAGGGTGATCGCGCGGTCGCGCGCTAAAGGGTGATCGTGCAGTCCCGCGCTAAAGTTTCACCAAACTTTCGAACACGCCCAATAAAGTTTAAAAAAAGATATATATTCATTAATTATTACCATTTGAAAGTAGCGCAGTAACGCCGCCAAATGTAGGGAAGGAAAAGTACAGTTTTTTCACTAGAAATGTATTTGAGTAAGAGTAAAAAGTACCCATTCTTAAATTTACTCTAAAAGTACTAGTTACTCAAAAAAATTACTCAAGTAAATGTAACGAAGTAAATTTAATTCGTTACTACCCACCTCTGTTCCCAGCCATGCGATATTCTAATGATAACATAACAGTAACTGCTTCACCATTTGTATCATTCTGCCACCTACTGGTCATTTTAGAATTAGTTAGGGAGGCTTCTTTAAAGGAGCAATAAGTAGGATTTTAAGTGTTTTATTAATCAAAATCAATGTCTTTATTCATAAATATGTCCTCTTTGGTGTCAAATGACCTCTGCCAGTGATCTGACTTTTCTTTGTAAGCTTAGAATTTCTTCTCTTTACTTACATTGAACGGGTAAGTCCAAGGAGGCATCCATATCGTTTCGCCGTATTGATAGACTATAATAGCATAGAGGGACAAAAAGTACTTGCCTACCAACGCGTTTCCACAACGCGTTTTTCATTCAGAACACGTGAAGCAGCTGCAACGGACAAGGAGATCAGCGATTACATAACGGCTACCGTAGTTGCAACAAGCATTTGGAAAGGGGAGGAGCTAGTAAGCACTGTTCGTTTGAATGCAAAATACAATTCCACCACTAGATGGGGGTAGATCCTACTTATGGCCCTTTAAACACTTGAGCCATACGGTCACATATATGAAACTGGAAAAAGGGTGGTCACACACACACACATCCAACGCTGATCTCAATAAGTTTCATAGCTTGTGAATCAGTTTGTGAATCCCACTCGGAAGTGATAATCTAATCCCTTCAAAGATCAGAGCTCTTGGATGTAAACTTTCAAGGGGGTAGCGCAATAATGTCACAATGTGTGGACGAATAAAATACAATTGGCGAATAAAGCAATGAAAACAATCATATTCTCTTTACCTGGAAACCAGTTCTCTTCCTTTGAAAGGGCGCGTGCTGTTTGGAATTAATCCAGTAAGTATATTTTGTACAAGCGCTTGGGCACGGGTAAGGACAGTGACTCACTATACATCCTGGTGATGTGAATATTAAAACATGAGATGACGCCACTGATATTTAAACATCAGGCAGAAACTGTGACTTAAAATACAATACAAAAACACGTAATTAGTCTGTTATATAGTACTTAAAAGAACTAAGTCCATTAAAAAGACAGTGCTTTAGTACCGTGTTCGATTCAATAGAAAATCTATTTAGTAATGGAATTTAAAATTTACCTCTGACAATACAATAACAAAAAAAGAAGAGAGACTAAATATGAACAAAAGAAACAAATAATAGATTTATGAGCCAAAAACCATCAAATACCATGGAGCCAGCAGCAAAAAGGAGTGTCCGAGATGAGGCTGTGGTCCGCAGGGTAAGCGAACACTTATGCCTGCTAGTGGCATCTGGAGCTCACATGCCAAATTTTTCTAAGCAGATGTTTAAATAGGCACAGTCTTTACTAATCAATTGCAGATTTGAATATTATTCTCATATATATATATATATATATATATATAACTAATCTTAAAACTTAATTTTGTGCAGTGGCGGCTCGTGACTGCTCATCCGAGGGGCGTTAATTCAGAATAAGTGTTGGGAGTGTCATGTGTGTTGCTTGCGTTTTCAAAGTATGTGTTTGTTGAGTTATGTAAACCATGTGCATCACGTGTTTTGTCAAAATAAGTGCCTGCTGCACACGCGTCAAAACAGTTTATGATAAAAGATAATTTTCACAATCACAAAATACACGCAAGAAACTCCCTTAACTGTAAACTCTGATAATGCATTAGATTATACGAGAATCTAGCAAACGCGCGCGTCTCTTTTATCATAAACCCTTTAGATGCGTCTGCAGCAGGCACTATTTTTTTAAACAGACAATTGGAGAGTATTTCTAATCAAAAGGGTTAGAAACAAATACAATGTTGTAATTAAACATTTTCAAATGGCAGAACTTTTATTAACTTCTTTGACCCAACAACATAGACATCTTTTACTTTAACTGAATAATGGCATCAGAAGGAAAAAGTGCTTAAACAATTTCATCTGACATAAACTTTACCCATAAAATTCTCTCAATTACTCTTTTACAACTTAGACAGCACAAACTAAAATTAAAAACAAAATCACTCTGCTATGCTGTTCAAATAACACACAGTTCCCATTAAATATGTATTAGTTTGAAAATGTAAAAGTGACATTTTTAAAACAAAATCAATGTGAGATTTTTTAAAACAAAATCAATGTGCTGTTTAGTCCAAACAACATAACAATTTCATCAAACATACACACACACACACACACACACACACACACACACACACACACACACACACACACACACACACACACACACACACACACACACACAACACACGTCAGCTTTTCCATTAAGACTGTAATGTACTAGCCTGGTCCAACCAGACTCTCATACATTCATTTCATTTGTAAAGAGAGACTGGCCACGCTCCATTGCAAAGCGTTACTTCCGTTAAGGAGGGTCCTCTGTTGAAGTTTAAAACTATTGGATCTGCCCAGAGTCACTCAGGATCTGCCATAGCCAATCGCTAAGGTCTGGTCGTGACGTATATCATGCGCCGAAACCGGCCGGAAACAACAAGTCTGAATGATCAGACCAACAAAACTTAGCAAGCATTGTTCTTGCTCCGGCTTTAACTTCTGTATATTCAGCAGTTTTGCAAAAACGGACCGAATAGCTTTTTTCACATCTTTCTCCGCTGCCATTACTGAACTACAACTCAAACTGACGCACAACCTCAAGGTCATCGTTCTTAGCCACCCCCATCTGTTCGCTGATTGGACCTGCAGATTTTTGCAGGAGAAAACGAAACTCTACACAGCAGTCCCAGACGTTGTACTGAAGCGAAATGAAATTAAGCGGAAGCATGTAGGAGTGCGGACCAGGCTAGTAATGTACTGCCCAAACAGGAACATTTTAAAACAGAATCAGTTTTCAGTTCAAATAACATTAAAACTTTTTCAGAGAAGCACATTGTAACACCAAATACTGCCATATTCTATTTTTCTCATACAGAAGTTCATTTTAAAGTTCAAGCAACTTTGTCCTGGCCTTCCCATTTTAAAGTTTTAACAGCATTTTCTGTATAAACTCATAATACACTGTAATCTTCTTTGGGTAGCTTATGTGAAAGACATACAGTAGCCCAAAAAGCAGCACTAGTACTACTAACCCAGGTCTTAGCAGACATCACCACCTCATCTTCAAGGACAAAGAAGTATATCTGGGTTGAAAGGCAAGGTTTCCGCCTCCTCCACAACAGCAATAATGGTAACTGCTGCCATCTGTGCCTGTTCAAGCTCCTCTCTCTAAATTGATTGAAAATACTGTCAATGCATGTCTTTACATATCAACAAAACAAGCAGGTTTAGTCGTTTAGCAGGACACTGGTTCCCCCACTAAAAAGCCCATTATTTTTTCCCATGAACTTCTGGATTATTGCAAAAAATCCATGAAAATATGTAATATTTTGTTGTAAAACTGATCAGTTAAACAGCAACCATTAAATAAATTATCAAAATTTGTTTCGTAGAAGATTTAATTTAAAAGTACTTTCTGTACAGTTGACCCTGAAGTGTAGTAGTCCACAATGCAGCAGCAGCCTACCGTAGATCCAGGAGTGGGATGAACCTCTTTGAAGCAAGAAGTTTTTGGATTTTTACCCTGTCAGCAGTTAAAGGAATGTTGTCATGCAATTCAAATGCTGATCTCACAAAGAAGGTTTCTCCACAGTCTGTGACTGTGATTCAAATTTATTCAGCACATAATAAACACTGTCATTAAACAGTAAATTGTACCTTACTTTGTGTTTACCTTCAAACCTCACGGTGTAGAGATTAAAGGACCAAAGCATTTTGTGAGGTGAGGATAGTGTTCAATATAATGATACCTAGGGCGTAGAACAAAATTATGGAACATTTCCTGTAAAAGTTGTCTGCAATCAGCAATTTTGCAGGCAAAGTACTGTAATGTCTCAGCATCAAATGAATGACATAGGGATAGATCAACTATGTCTTAAGTCCATCAACATTTATCACCTTCCGGGACAGAGTTTCCAATTAGAACAGGCAATAATCTTAGCAAGGTTTGGTATTCATGAACATTGCCACCTATAGTGTCCCTAGACAAAAATTTTTTTAGGATTTGGATGAGGATGGTCAGTCTTGTCAAAATGTTCAATAGGAAAGGTCATAACTGCCTTACTGAGATCATCTGAAGAAAAATATTTCTTGGAGAACAATTATTTTGTCACAGGTCGGAGCGGACCACAGATGTCGTGAGTCTTGCCCCTCCCTAGTTTCCACCTCGAGGAGGTCCCAAAAGCACCCCAATGACCAGACACACGAGAGTAAGTATCAAGTTAAAACAAACTTTATTAAATTATTTAATATGGAGAAAGGGGCAGGAGAAAGGGGACACTAAAACTATAACTCTCCAGGCCAGGGAGAGCGGAGTTTCCACAGTCGCCTGGACTCTCACGGGGACGGGGGTAAGTTCTCCGCCTCCTTCGGCTCGTGTCCTTCCGTGAATTTCAGTGCGTATTCCTAACGGAGTGTTCTTGTTCTGTTCACAGCTGTTCCAGCCCAATTCCTTCACTCCTTGTTCCTGCACAGAAGGGATGCACACAGGTAAGTATGAAGATAAATAAAGGAGAGAGCGGTTGCCTGGAGTTGTTTAGTCCAACAGGTAACGGGTTTAGTCAGGTTTAGTCCAACCTGCGGTCGTATGCGGAGACTTCCAGTGAATCGGTGGAGTCCCGGGGGTCAGCCTATGGCCTAGAAAACACACAGGTGAGTGTTCGGCTGTTAAGGAGAGTACAAAGAGTCCAGCGTTCCGTCTCCAGACGTCAGGGGAATTCTACAGGTAAGTATAGAAGATATTACACGGAGTTCACAACTTCAAACAATGACACAGGAGAACCAGGTAAGTACACTGAACTGGTAGCGTAGATACTCAGGTAAGTGTAAAGGGGTAATGCACTGGGCTCGTAGCTTGGATGCACAGGTAAGTGTAAAGGGGCAATACACTGGGCTTGTAGCTTCGATGCACAGGTAAGGGCAAAGGGACGATGCACTGGGCTCGTAGCTTGGATGCACGGTAGTAACCCGTGGGTTGGGGCGGGTAAAGAAATTGTAACTTAAATGCGGGGCGGGTTGGGGCGGGTCATTAAAAACAAAATAAAAAAACTGATATGTTGCGTCTAATTCCCTGTAGCATATACAGTCTTGTTCAAAATAATAGCAGTACAATGTGACTAACCAGAATAATCAAGGTTTTTAGTATATTTTTTATTGCTACGTGGCAAACAAGTTACCAGTAGGTTCAGTAGATTCTCAGAAAACAAACAAGACCCAGCATTCATGATATGCACGCTCTTAAGGCTGTGCAATTGGGCAATTAGTTGAAAGGGGTGTGTTCAAAAAAATAGCAGTGTCTACCTTTGACTGTACAAACTTAAAACTATTTTGTACAAACATTTTTTTCTGGGATTTAGCAATCCTGTGAATCACTAAACTAATATTTAGTTGTATGAACACAGTTTTTTAAAACTGCTTGACATCTGTGTGGCATGGAGTCAACCAACTTGTGGCACCTCTCAGCTGTTATTCCACTCCATGATTCTTTAACAACATTCCACAATTCATTCACATTTCTTGGTTTTGCTTCAGAAACAGCATTTTTGATATCACCCCACAAGTTCTCAATTGGATTAAGGTCTGGAGATTCGGCTGGCCACTCCATTACATTAATTTTGTTGGTTTGGAACCAAGACTTTGCCCGTTTACTAGTGTGTTTTGGGTCATTGTCTTGTTGAAACAACCATTTCAAGGGCATGTCCTCTTCAGCATAGGGCAACATGAGCTCTTCAAGTTTTTTAACATATGCAAACTGATCCATGATCCCTGGTATGCGATAAATAGGCCCAACACCATAGTAGGAGAAACATGCCCATATCATGCTCCATGCTTCACTGTCTTCACTGTGTACTGTGGCTTGAATTCAGAGTTTGGGGGTCGTCTCACAAACTGCCTGTGGCCCTTGGACCCAAAAAGAACAATTTTACTCTCATCAGTCCACAAAATGTTCCTCCATTTCTCTTTAGGCCAGTTGATGTGTTCTTTGGCAAATTGTAACCTCTTCTGCACATGCCTTTTTTTAACAGAGGGACTTTGCGGGGGATTCTTGAAAATAGATTAGCTTCACACAGACGTCTTCTAACTGTCACAGTACTTACAGGTAACTCCAGACTGTCTTTGATCATCCTGAAGGTGATCATTGGCTGAGCCTTTGCCATTCTGGTTATTCTTCTATCCATTTTGATGGTTGTCTTCCGTTTTCTTCCACGTCTCTCTGGTTTTGCTCTCCATTTTAAGGCATTGGAGATCATTTTAGCTGAACAGCCTATCATTTTTTGCACCTCTTTATAGGTTTTCCCCTCTCCAATCAACTTTTTAATCAAAGTACGCTGTTCTTCTGAACAATGTCTTGAACGACCCATTTTCCTCAGGTTTCAAATGCATGTTCAACAAGTGTTGGCTTCATCCTTAAATAGGGGCCACCTGATTGACACCTGTTTCTTCACAAAATTGATGACCTCAGTGATTGAATGCCACACTGCTATTTTTTTGAACACACCCCTTTCAACTAATTCAACTAATTGCCCAATTGCACAGCCTTAAGAGCGTGCATATCATGAATGCTGGGTCTCATTTGTTTTCTGAGAATCTACTGGACCTACTGGTAACTTGTTTGCCACGTAGCAATAAAAAATATACTAAAAACCTTGATTATTCTGGTTGGTCACATTGTACTGCTATTATTTTGAACAAGACTGTATATTAAATATTTGGGAACATATATTTTTACATTTTATTACGTTCTTTGGTAAGATTAAATTACGTAGGCCTATGTGGCAACGTAACTTGCGCAACGTAACTTGATATCCCCAAACCTTTGGCGTCATATCACGTAAGCGCCAAGTAGCTCCCGCTGCCAGCCACAACAACAAAACAAACGGAGAATTAAAAGATGAAAGACGATCTGCAGGAGAAATTAAGGTAGGGAATTTGTGAATAGATAATACAAATGCTGCTTTTTTGTGTGGTGATCTACTTTTAAAATGATAAAGCCAACCAGTTCTACATGCTAAAAACACATGCGTGGATACTGCATATATCTCTACATTGGATTTAGGGCTGTCACCATTACTCTATTTTCTTGAGGAGTTAAAAAATCCTGGAGCACATGTCGAGTACTGTTTAAAATAGCGGAGATTTGGTGAAACAAACTAGAAAGAAAATTACAATAGTATCAGAAGCATATATCAGCACAACGCTGCCTCTCTCTCTCCTCGTTCGTTCTCTCTCTCGCCACACACACTGGGCACGTGCATCAGCTCGTGCATGAAGGCAAGAATGCGGTGCGATTGCATCCTTGTAAATTTCAGAAGTTTACATGACTGAGCTGCAGCGGGCAGGCATAAGATTTATAAAAAACACATATGAGAAGAAAGGCACAGCAACTCAAAAAGACTTACATGTTTCACAATTACTCATAATGCCAATTTTCTTGTGGAGGCATGGAGCAGCATGAGAATACACAGTTAACTTATGTGCGATCTACCACATTGCCTTTGCGATCAACGTATTGGACACCCCCTGGTTTATCATTATCCTATCTCTATATTAATATGACCATGCTGGTTTCTATGGCTCATTCGTGTATGTTGTTGCCAGTTTACCGGAGCAATGTAATCTAATGGCTGTTTGTTTCCAAGCACTTTTAGGCTGAAATAAAGCCTCTTTTTATTTACATTACAAATGCCTAGTATGTCTATTTTAATGGGCGCGGGGCGGGTTGGGGCGGGCCAAATATTTCATAAAAGCGGGACCCGCGGGTTGGAAAAAACGCCGACCCGCGCATCATTAATGCACGGGTAAGTGTAAAGGGGCAATACGCTGGGCTCGTAGCTTGGATGCACAGGTAAGTGTAAAAGGGGCAATACACTGGGCTCGTAGCTTGGATGCACAGGTAAGTGTAAAGGGGCAATATGCTGGGCTCGTAGCTTGGATGCACAGGTAAGTGTAGAGGGGCAGTACACTGGGCTCGTAGCTTGGATGCACAGGTAAGTGAAAAGGGACGATGCACTGGGCTCGTGGCTTGGATACACAGGTAGGTGTCAAGGGGCAAATGCACTGGGCTCGCATCTTGGATATACAGGTAAGTATAAAGGGGAAGCAACTTCAGCCTTACGGATGTGACTCACCAACCTGGAGACGGCGTGGGTACAACTTTAGTCTCCAGACCTTCAACCCCGAGAGAGGACGTAGGTTCACACACACACAGCGGATCCTCCTTACTGGGACGGATTCCTGGTGGCCACACACTTAGACAGGGACTCCCAAAGTATCGTGACGCAGTCCCTCGTCGATACAGAGCCCTTGGCTCGAAACTAAGGATCAGCAGCAACACACACAGAGCTTTATAAGCAATGAAAATACTTCAATGAGCAGATAAATACGAATACATCACCACTGGACTCGGCCCAAGGGAGCAGGTGGAAATACAAGGCAGGTTGCTGCACGTCGGGCCTCACACGGCCACAGGTAGGATCTCTCAGGCAGGTATCCCAGATTGAAGCACCGCACCAAGGGTGTACTATATGAGTCGGCCTAACGCTTCCCTCTCCTCTCTTCCACAGCGTAACCAGAGATCTAGACGGGGGGGCATCTGAAACTCTCACAGCGTGTAATCACACACAATACAGCATGTCCACTTCTCCACACAGTAGTTGATCCAATTTCTATGCCTTCAGTACTTCACACCATACTCACAGCAAAACTCCTCTCCTTACAGAGTTCACAGAACCAACATTCGAAAGGGATGGATTATAAATCGCCGTCTGGGTATGTATAAAGGTAGCAGTCTGGGTATGTATAAAGGTAGCCGTCATCCAACGACACCAGCTCACTCTCTTTCATCCAGAGTTTCCTCTTCGGCCTAAGGGGTGAGTGCTGACAACATTTACACACCACTGCACGCAAATCTTCAAGTGTAAACACAGCAATGACAAGGCTCACCCACAGCAATCCACACACTCACGGTGACTTAAGGCCGCACCGCCACAAGAGCTGGGAGTAGACCCGGGATGGCAGACAGAAAGGCTGACGTGAAGGATGGCTAGATTGGCGTCACCCTGTTACCGTAATCCACACTGCTGTTCTTCTTCGAGTCGTGCTGGCATACACTGCTCATACAAACATTCCATGAGTTGTAACAATGCGTACTCACAATTTCCTTCTCCTGTCCGATATCCACAAAGCACCCAACGGGTGAAACACTCTCCTTATACTCCCCAACGCGTCCTTCAATGACGCCGATGATCAATACGGGAGACTGAAGAGCAAGCAGTGCATGTAAACACAAGGTTGCAATGAAGACTTCTTACATTTATTGAACTCACTACTCCTTTAATTCCTCTTCGTGTGTGTTACCAAATCCACAATATCCTTAGAACATCTCTCTCTCTCTCTCTCTCTCTCTCTCTCTCAGCCCACTCGTTGCTCTGTCTCACCTCCCGTCTTGACAGAAATAACAACTGCCTCTTCCTGTTCCTTCAATGCTCTTTTTATACTCTACCTCCTCCTTGATTCACCCAATCATCGATCGCCACGTTTATTTCCACACCTGCATGCAATGAAGCCCAAATTCGGTTGCCCAGAGTAACCAGGAAGTAGTGGTGCATCACGATTGCTCTTGAATCACCCAGTGACACTTTCAACAAAGTGCAATTCACATCTGTATGTCTGAGGACTTCACTGAGGCAAAACCTGCAAATGTATGAGGAATTTGAGCCTGGTCCTGGTCAGACACTCGGTGACGCTCGGGCTCTGATGGGATCAGTTGCAGTAGTCGCTGGCTCTGAAGTCACTGCACGCTCAGGCTCTCTGTCTGCGGTGGGCACAGCTAGCTCTGTGTAGTAGAGTGATGGCTGGCTGATCTTTGATACGGGAGTGGGGATGGCATCGTCCTCCATGTTAAACTGAAATCCACAAGATTCCAGCACCAATTCCACATATGCGGCGAAGGTCCCTTGAGCACCCTTCCCGGACAACTGCGCACATGTGGCGGTGTTAAGGCCAGCACAGAGAAAAGTGCAGTGGCAGTTGTCTGGGAAGGGGGTGTGCGGAACCAACATAAAGTCATATAAGTGTTCCTTGAGGGAGCGATCTCCTTCCTCTAGGTACAATAGGCAAACTCCAGGGAGGTCCTTTGCATGATGGGGAAACTAAACTAAACCAAACAAACAAATGAACTAATGTTCACTTTTTGGTTTGGTTTGATCTGCTGTCACAGTTGTGTACAGAGAGGAAGACCAAGAGGACAAGGCACAGATAATACTCACACAAAACATTAATGAGATTGGACCAAGACAAAGGGAGAACATGGGGGCTTAACACTCTGGGGTCGACGGTGGCGCGGGCGCCGCAAACTCTTTATTTTTCAATCACTCCGCAAAGAGACTTAAATTACTCTGCTGATTTTTGACATACAGATATGATTTATACATCATTTCAAACGTTAAAGTGTCTAGTTTTTTTCTGGCCACTCCCAATAAAAACAGAATGTTGTGCTTTTCGCAAAATTAAGAAAATAAACATGATGCACGTTCTGTTCTCTCTCCCTCAGTGAAGTCCTTTCAGAAACGCGTCAGAAAAATAAACTGTAACTTAACGAATACTTGGTGTAGAAACAAAAGATAAATGTCTACATAATGCTTGGAATGTCTCCTTTTAAATGATATAAGTGAAATTGAAAACAGATATTGTCATTCGGTGTAAACTGTATGAGAAGGAGGAGAAGTACCGTATTTCGCCAGTTACCTCATTATCTGTAATGAGATCGGATCTTTGTTCTTCCGTCAAACAGTTCACGCGATTGGAACACACATACACAAACACGCGAGTCAGGAAACTCGACGCGCTTTTTGGTATTCTTATATAATGCGCGATTCCAAACAGTACAATCCTTATTTAGTTGCGTCTAAGCGCATATCTCCGCACAGCAAGTTTATTAAACACAGGATCACTCGCGTGTGCACACATTCACTGCTTTCATGATCAACACGTGAGGTAATGGTGGCGGTTGTAAACAAACATTGATACGTTTACCACGCGTGTCCCTTGTTGTGTTTCTACTATAATGATTACAAATACACAAATAAGAGTCCAGACAACGATAGGCAGTTGTTCTTTTGAGCTTTTTACTGCACAAAAGTAAACCTCTCGCTGGCCAACCAAACACTAACCCTGGGTTGAAGTGTGTTCATGTTAAGATGGCCAAACAGTATCTTTACCATGATTAAGCTACTATGGTTTTTAAAAGGTAACTTATACTTGTGAAATTAATAGAAAATATTTCAATAGAAATATATATAAATATATATAATGTGTGTGTGTGTGTATTTACATTATATTGAAAAGTAAACCTTATCATGGTTTTACTACAGAGAAAGTTATTCCTGTTGAACATCCACACAAGGCTCATTAGTGGCTCATTATTCAACTCTTTTGCCTCTCAGCTGTCAATCACTGATTATTCAGGAGCTTTCCCGCCTCCATGCATACAGCCTTTCCCAAGCAAAAGTGTCTTAGAAATTGTAAATCAATATCTTGCTTTATGTGATTGAGTAGGCCATATGATTTTCACATCATTTTGAAGAAAAAACTCTAGACTACTAGATCCAGTTTGGAAAGTCTTGGGAAAACATGTTTAGAATGAGTTTTGTGGAGTTATATCAGTGACTTAAAAATTTTGCTTTTTCAAAAACCACGCATAAACATTTTTCTCTCAAAAATACAAACATGTACATACATGTTGATTATATGATATTGTAGCCCAGTTTGTGATGAACACAGTGTTATGAGACTTTTGCCATTAATATGTTTTTAAGCAACTGAAAAAAGCACAAATGTCAGTGCATGTCAAAACTTCCCAAGGGCCCTAAAAACCCCTTAGACCCCAGAGGGTTAAGGACACAGGGATGATTAACAAGAAACAGGTGAAGACAGTAGTTAAACAAATAAAGAACAGCTGATGATGATGAAACAACTACTAACTAAGACCAGACTATGGTAATTATCAACAAAAGGAAGACACAGTTGTATTGAAATGGAATTTATTAACAAATATATACAAGAGCAACTAAAAACACTATTTAAGGGGACATTCCACAAGACGTTTTTAAGATATAAAATACATCTTTGATGTCCCCAGAGTACATATGTGAAGTTTTAGCTCAAAATACCCTATAGGTAATTTATTGTGGCATGTTTAAATAGGCACTTTATGGGTCTGAGCAAAAATGCACCGTTTTTCTGTGTATCCCTTTAAATCCAAATGAGCTGCTAAGGTGGGCGGAGTCTCAAGCGCTCTCGCTGTAGACAAGGAATTGCATTCTCTCACGAAAGAAGTTAGTAAGAGATGTTCAGCATTATATATTTGAATAAGTTTAAAAAGTCAATCTTCTGTTTTATGCATACTAAATACATGTTTATCAGCAGATGGGGAACATTGTGGAATAAAAATAAAGACTTTTAGGTCTCATGCTGCCAGTGTTTTAAACAGGCACAATGATTTTCAGCATGTTACAATAAAATCCACTTCCACAATCACTCAGAAGTTTACTTTTTGACCAAACCACACAAGCACATTTAAATGATCTGTAATAAAACAACACGTTTAATGCTTAAACTTTAGAGAAACAGATCAAATGACATGTTTAAGTTTATTGTGTACACATATTGAACACATTCGCGTTTCTGTCAGTCTCTCACTCTCTATCTTGTAACTCCTCGTATTCATTTGAAACTTGAGAGAAACATTAAACAACATATTTATGCTTATTGCGTATGATAGTGAATACGCGTTGTTCTCTCAGTCTGTCTCGTGCAGTGCATTAATCCTCGTGTTCATTCATATTAAAAACATATTAAACAACATACTTGAAATCGAACTGTCGCGTTGCTCTCTCTCTCGCTCTCTCTCTCTCTCTCTCTCTCTCTCTCTCGTTCTTTCGCTCACTCGCTCTCTCTCACTCACTCACTCACTCTCTCTCTTGCACTAAGGTAAGGTTAATCCTTTAGAAGGTTAATTCAATCTTTACAAAGAATATTAAACTACAAGTTATAAGATTGTAGGCTCCTGTTTGTGTTTGAGGGAATACAAACGCGTCGTGCTGTCAGTCATTCTTTTTCTCTGTCTATCGCACTCGTGAGGCTGTTCATGGTTGGATAGCGCAGTTGAAGGGGCGGTATCATTATAATAAGATCCCCCTACCTACGTCATGGGGGGAGCGAAATCCGAATGACCTTTATATTCACATGCTTGCAGAGAGAGCCTTACAAAAACAAAGTTACAGGTTTGCTATTTTTCATGTTTTCTGGGTTGGTAGAAGCACTGGGGACCCGATTATAGCACTTATACATGGAAAAAGTCTGATTTTCATGGAATGTCCCCTTTAAATGATAATAAAATACTAAAGGATAATAAGGATGGAAACTAAAGTGGAAAGAATAGAAAATAGAAGTGAGAAAATAGAGTTGAATTTATTGCAGAATGTTTCCTATGTCTAATATGGTGACAGCCTTATTTTTCATTAAACAATAATGCAATTAATGCCAAGGTCTCTGGAAAGAGGTTTGGTTAGTGATATTTATGGTCTGTGCGGTTGAATGAGCAGTCCGATGGTGGCACATCTTCCACATGTCAGGCTTTGCCGTGCTGCAGTAGGGTAGGAGTCAGGGTCTGATTAACAGCCTTGAACACGATGTGTGTGGTGTTTAACACACTTTAACAGAACACACTGCACGCTGTGTACAACTCACATCACTAACCTTATTCTTCCTCACTAGAGCCCCTAGTGGTGCAGTTCCACATTAATGTGTTATATAGCACTTAGTATGAATTGAACATTAAACATTGTATGGTTCTTAACACAACACAACATCTCCCCCGTTACTCAAACAGAATTACTACTCTTTTAAGATGTTACCTTAGTCAAGTCTTTTACTCAAACAACTTATTTTTATTTTTTTTATTTTTTATTTAACCTTTATTTAACCAGGAGAATCCCATTGAGATTAAGAACCTCTTTTGCAAAAGAACCATATTCAAATGACGTAATTTGCATTTAAGCAAAAGTCTATTTCAAATAGGCATTTCAACAGAACATAATGAAAGAATCTAGCACATTTCTTTTACCATAAAACAGAATGTAGTGTATATTCACATTTGTTTTTTTTTTTAAATAGGGCAGCGATCCGCCTACACCCTTTACATATCTTCTTGGTCTGACTTATTAGTTTCTCTTCAGGCACATTACTCCAACACATAGTCTTGAGTCCACAAAGGCGGGCGTCTCTCAACATGTTGAAATGAGCCTTTTGGGAACTCCACTGGCTGCATTGGAGCAGTAAAGCTTTTGGCCGATTTATCACTGGCCTGGCAGGTCACACATGAGGACAGTATAGTGTAAACAAGATCGTGATCAGTTCTTAGAGTGAAACAATGTCCCCACACATACGTTCTCCACTTTTCTACCGCCCAAACACATGCAAGCGCCACCTTCTCCACAGTAGAATATTTCCGTTCAGCCGTTGATAGCGTCCTGGATGCAAAAGCTACCACACGTTTGACACCATCGGGATGTAGCTGTGTCAGAACAGCACCAAGGCCGTAATCTGAGGCGTCTGTAGTTATGAATGTGGAAAGGAAAGGGTCATAAATAGAAAGAACAGGGCTCTCCAGCAGCATTCTCTTAAGCATTTCAAAGCTTTCAACAGTCTCTTTACTCCACTGTAGTGGCGTTTTTGCATCAGCTCTAAGCATCTGCCTCAGTGGCTCAACCACAGTAGCGTAGTTTGGAAGGAATTTGTTGAACCATGACGTGAGTCCTAGGAACGAACGTAACGCTACCATATCTGTAGGTCGAGGTGCTTCTGAAATGGCAGTGAGGTGGTCTGGGCCGGGACGTAGTCCTTCTTTAGAAATTATGTGACCCAGGAATGGAATGCTTGTTTGGTTGAAAGAGCTTTTATCAAAGTTAATCTGCAAGCCAGCCTCATCTAGCCTTTGACAAACATCTTGGAGGTGCTTATCATGGGCCTCCTGAGAATAACCATACACTAAGATGTTGTCCAAGTAATTCTTTACACCTTCCAGCTCCTTTAGGATTGTTTGCATCATTTTTTGGAAGGCTGATGGCGCTGAAGCTAATCCAAATGGGACCAGTGTGAAACGGAAAAGGCCTCCGTGCGTTATGAACGCTGTCAGGTTACGACTGTCAGGATGGAGAGGCAGCTGGTGGTAAGCAGAGCTAAGGTCAATTTGACTGTAATGTGAAGCACCTGCAAGTTCTGTAAATAAATCATCCATGTGAGGTAATGGGTAGCAATCCATGATCACACTTTTATTGTTTTTTTTATTGTGGTCTAAAACGTGTCAATTCGCTTAGAGCACCTTTAAGCTCAGTGGACACCTTCTTGCGGATGCTGAGAGGTAAGAGTCTCAATTTTTGACGTATTGGTGTCACTGTTGAATTAACTTGCACTTTGTGGATAAATCCTTTCACACAGCCCAGGTGAGTAGCAGATACAGGTGAAACTTTGTACACAGGACTTGTGGAATGCTGAGTCATATGAAGAGGTGCAGCTGAGATTTCACACTCATTGTCTATGTGTTTTACTTTCCCACTTACAATGTTCAGGTTTAGCAGTCTTATTAAATCCAACCCTAACAAGGGAGATCCTGCATACATAAACAAAAATTTTTTGTTAAAAATAAAGTATTTTTAGAGAACACACGTTTTCGTACATACTTGTAACTTATTTTTTGATGATATTGGATAGCCATACATTTAAAGCAATTAAAAGCCTGCTTTTTTACTTCCATGACCAAAAGAAAACAGGTTTTAAAGGTTATTATGAAAAATAACAATTTCAATTGAAAAACAACACAATTATTTAACATTAATCTTAAACTGGGGATCTTGTTCCTCTGCTTAGTTTTTCAGTTTACAAAGTCCGTCATCTAAATAGGAACTAGACATAGCGCCAACGCAACTGGCTTTTAAAGGGGATGAGAGCTGAGACTCTCATTGGTTTATTGCACATCATTGGTTTATTGCACATTACGCCCAAAATACTCCCATTACTCATTAAAAAAAAGGACCAACCCTTTTCGACCATGCGCTCAGCACACAAACCATTTTGCCCGTCGTTAAATTAGCAAAAGTGGATTCGGACACGCCCATTTTGAC
This sequence comes from Paramisgurnus dabryanus, assembly GCF_030506205.2. Lineage (NCBI taxonomy): Eukaryota > Metazoa > Chordata > Actinopteri > Cypriniformes > Cobitidae > Paramisgurnus > Paramisgurnus dabryanus. Next base: position 29,022,170 of record NC_133354.1, read on the forward strand.
GTTGTGCTGTGCGCTTTAGGCAATGCGCTTAGATTGTTAAAATAGGGCCCAAAGAATTTACAAATGGCTCTCTGCGCGTTTCAGCACTTGGACAGCGTCAGTTTTTTTTAAGCATTACTTAAAAATGTTTCTCATCTCACCATATCCACAGGTACAGAGTCATCATATACAATACATCCGTGATGTAGCATTTTTAAAAAAAAACAACATTTAAAAACAGATGCATTTGTTTAAAGCAAATCATTTATTTACTTACCAGGCTACAGGTGAAGCAGCTCTTTGCGCCTTCTAACGTCTCATAATTAGTCCTCATTTATGTCCAAGAGACTCAATAAAAATCTTTTACATTCAATCCTTTAATCTTTCATATTTAAAAACGTTTTTGTGCTGCTGCGCATTCATGTATGTTATAAGCAAACACGCGTTGTCGTCCCGTTTATAGGCGCATATTACTAATGCGCTCTTTAAATAACAAAAAAACATATTGCGCCAGGTTTTTGTTGGTCAATGGCATAGTCTATTTTAGTTTCCTCAAAATAGCAACGCGCCAACAATGCGCCTGAACACACCTCGTTTTCAGACCAGAGCGCAAAAGGGGGCGCAAATGCATTTGCTATTTAAACAACGTGGCGTTAAACGTGAAAATGATAATTGCGCAGGGTGGAAACTAGCAAAAGACACTTGCATCGCGCACTTCGACAGGTGAAAGATAGAGCCCTTGATCACCCTTTGTATGTTTAGATGGCACATCTAGTTTACCTTGTAGCTTATGATTAGCAAGCACCTTCCCCCATAAGCATGACAGAAGCATGACTAGTCTACCTTTATTAGACTCTTTATCTTCTCCATTATCCAATCTTTCATCTTTGAATCTGAAATAGTCTATTATAACATTGTTTAGGGCACTGACATCATCAAAATTGAAACAAGCAAGAGCAACAAAGTGTGCGCCTACTTCAGACATCGTTGAACACATGTGCTCTGCTATCCCATGATAACGCTTTATTTAAAAAAACTTTGCATGCCGTAGGTTACACAGGAATGGTGGGAAGCATTGATACACCTTCATTCTGTGTTCATTCAGCCTTTTCCTACTTAGCCCCTAAGCTCTGGAATGATTTACCCAACAATGTTCAAGAATCAGACACAGTCCATCAATTTAAGTCTAAACTAAACACATATCTCATTAAGACATTCACATAACTTATCTTGTAAATATACTTATGTTGCAATAGTTTGCTTGTCCGGAACAAAGCATTCACATAATTCGTCTGGTAAATAAACTTGTTCTGCAATAATTGGCTTGTCCGAAACTGTGCAGATATCAACCATTACACTGTATCACACTTGCCTTATATGTGAGCAGCCCCTATGCTAATAGGATTTTGTTTCTCTTTCCCTGACATTCAACCAATTTCTTATTTTTCTAAAAACGTTCCAGCATTACATCCAACATGTTTTGCTAGATCGCATCATATTTGTTTAAAGGATAACGATTTTAGAAATAGCTAAAATACAACATTAAAATTAAAGTTTTTTATCCCTTGCATGCCTTTTTGGTGGAATTAGCAGAAAAATGAATTATGCATAACTGGTAAATGTTACTGTTATTTGGGTTGTCTGTTTCTTGTTTTCTCTGTCCCTCCTATCACCTATCACCTGTACCTACCATTGGTCACTCTTGCTGTCACATCCGATACTACTGCATTTAAGCACCCACCATCCAACAATGCAAGCTTTGGCTGAGAATGTGTTTGTTTTGCTGTCAATGTTACTTTTCTTTTTTTGCATTGTTATGGTGTATCATCTGGTTTCTTTCTATGCCTGTTTTTCCTAAGTCACTTGTTCTTTATTATTATGTTATTTATTACTCTGTTTATGTTGGGGAAACGCGGAGAGGTAAGTACGCCACGTGACTTACATTGCAAAACACACAGGCTAGTCCATTTCTTTTTTAGACACACTAAAGTAGCAGCATGTGCTAACCTCTTTACAGTTTGTGTAGGTAGTGTAGGTAAGTAAGTTCTTAATTTTGTCACCTCTCTATACCCCTTAATAATAACTGGGGTCGTGAAATTATACAAACACAGCCACAAAATTTGAGCTAAAAACAATTTTAATTTCTTCTAGATCTAGGTTTGCGTTTATGATGCAGTGGACTATAATAATGCAGTAGAGTCTAGCATACATTAGTGGGACTCTATAGCATCACTCACAGTAGCGATCCAGACACCTAAATCAATTTGGCTCTTTCAAATGTGCACTAAAGTGTCTGGAAGTATATTGATGTATCTCCATTATTTAATTACTACTAGGATCAATAGAAAATTAAGCAAATATCTATAATTTTGTTTACCTCCTATTAGCAGGTGGTAATCGTGCTAGCCTAATTTGCCTATACTTACAACACAGTGATATTTCAGACAGTTTAGCACCACTTAAAAAGACTGTAAGTGTTTATACAAAAATTACTTGTTCAGTAAGGAGACTCAATAATAAACAATAATTTTTACATGTAATATTGTTTAAGAAAATGTTGATATGCATACTTGCTTAACTGCAGTTTGAATATAACGGCCTGATTACAAACCTACAGACTAGGGATGTCCTGAGTTGGTTGTAATGATTGGTGTCGTGTCATTTCAAGCGTTAAATTGCAAAGTAAAATAGAAATTACTGCATTTCACATCTAAAGGAATAACAGACAAACTTTACATATTTGAAATGAAGTCTATTCTCTATTTCAGAACTTTATTTTTGCAAAAGAAATCGCAGAAATGGTTCTTGAAAAAGATTACCATTTGTTTTAAAGAATCAAACGTATACCAAATTATTTTGTTGACAGTGTATTGTGTGAGGATATTGCAAAACATTTTTTAAGGGCTTACTATTAAAAATAAATTGCTTTAAACCTTAAATTTAACCCAAATTAGCCTACAGATTATTTGTACATAAAATCCACCTTTCTTTCTTTTCTCAAGAAGAGTTCGATCACTCTTTTGTACAACAATAAGTCTTTTTCTATCGTTATGTACAGGATTTCAACAGGATTTTGCCTTCAAAATCAGTTTTTGACTCAAGCTGGAGAATGTATGGGGGATTTTTTTCCGGTATGTTTGAAACTGCTGAGGTTAAAACCAATTAAATGACGCAAAAACGCTGACGTTACTATATGCCCTCGAGAAGGCACAAGAGACAGCAACTCGAAATCTGATTGGTTATTGCAATGATTTAATTGCCATTGATCTTAAGCTGAAGACACCAGCATGGTTCGTCTTACAGGCTTAGGCAGATTTTTTTGACCCTGGCAACACATGATGTCAGCCACTGGCTGAAAAATGATTGGATCATATAATCATATAATACACCACTGGAAGCAGCGCAACTAAGGCTGTAACGATAAATCGTGTGTCCCATTAAAAAGACCTGTCTAAAATTCTGAATCGCAAGACTGCGATTATGTGTTTCATGCGCAGCTTGTGTGTGTACTATGGCGTTTTAGTCAGTAAGAAGTCCTTATCAATCTAAAATCATTATGAGTCGGAGTCGTTTATAACGTGTATTTAAAACACGTATTTAAAAGCAACACTCGTTAAACAAAATCATTCAAAATATTCTTATATAGAATAGCGTTTGTAATGCTACTTCTTCTGTGGCACAAAGGGAGTTTCTGCACAAGAGTGCCCTCTGGCTTTTGGATGTGACGGCATTTCATAATTCATTCAAATTCATTCATTGAGAGAACGTGCATTTGCACGATTAATCGATACAGCCATACAGCACAAGGTTTTTTTTTTTTTTTTTTTTTTTAGAAAAGTTCAATGTTAAAGTTGATGTTTATTCAGTTTGATTTATTTTATTTTACTTGTTCAATTTCAATTATAAAGAAATGCCTATTTTATTGTTTAACACTCTGGAGTTCAAAAACGCAGCGCCACGTTTTGACGTGTTTTCTCCTCATCAAAGCAGAATCAACTTAAAATAATCCATCATTTATAATCATACACTTACGTGTTATATATCATTTGAAACTGTGAAGGGTCTTCTTTAATGTGTGTACATTAACAACAAATCTTTGTGTTTTTGTCAAATAAAAAAAATAAACAGGGTGCACATTCAGACATTTCTGTCTATGCCAGCTGTCTCTCAAAACATGCTAAAAAAAATCTATTGAAATTCCGCAAATACTCGTCACACAAACATGATACACATATCCAAAGAAAGCCTAAAATCTCTTCTTTTAAACAAGCTAATTATAATCGAAAACAAATATTGCCTGTTTATATAATCTGTATCGAAGTAAAGAGAGTACCATTTTTCCTGGATGATCTCATTGTCTCTAATGAGGTCACTTCCACAGGCGGGACCCACAAACAAAGCATAAAGTTTTATCAGATTTAAAGACTTTACTGTGTGTTTGGATAGTTATTGGATGATTGGATAACATTATACACACACACACGTGAGGAAGATCTTCAGTTATTTCTTTACCATGAAGAAGAGTAAAGAAGCGTTCATCTTTAACGTAACCTAAAAAGAACAATGAAAGACCAACTGGAGGACGATAATATTCCTGAAGAAACTAATGTATCCTAATTTCTATATTTGCTATCATGTAATATGCTTATGGCTTGTGCAGTTCAGCCTGCATGTAACCTCAGCACTGCAAACTGCATGAGTCGAATTGAGAAAGCCTTTTTTTGTACTCGCGTAATGGCGGATAACTCTCTACATGCCCTGTAGTTTAGACACAGTAACGTAAAGACAATATCATGTATCCTTCATGGTAACTTTCAGTAAGGCTGCACTACAGGATATTTTAAGTGTGTGCTGTAATATGATTCCATACATTACGATTTTTACGAGCGCTGTGTTGTTTGCGCGTGGAGGATGCGAGTTCTCGGGCACATGGACGATGCCATATGCGATACGTTTCATAGTTCATACGCGCTTACAGAAGCACACGCATTAAAACATTGTTAAAAACAGAAGCTATAAACAATCAGTCGATGGGCATCTGAAAACAGTCATCTGAAAACAGCTTTTTATATAACTAATCACTGCAGATGTAAATCTGAGATGTAGGAAAAAGAAACGCCTAGGAAATAGTTTTGTACCTGTAGTTATAAGAGCACTGAATTCATTAAATGTGTAATCTTTTGGTGTAATATGTGTGTATTATGTGTTTAATGTGATTGGTACAATCTGTGGAAATAAATTTCCTCTAACGAGTACAATAAAGAATTAATCTGAATATTCTGAATGTAGTTTATGTACATGATAGTTTATCCGAATTTAGTGTTATCAGTGATATTTACCCATCAGTTATGTATGTAAGCTTATGTGGCATTTCTGTGGACAATGCTAACATCTGTTTATAACTCTCTTACAGGTCTGCATCACTCTCATTGGTACAAAACAATGAAGTTGAAAGACATATTCACACTTTTTGGACTTAAAGTTATATGGTAACATGAGCTACATTAAGTTTTGTGTATCAGTTTCTTAGCATTTCTTGGGATAAAGACTTGTCAGGCATGTTATGTTCACTTGTATCTTCAGGAACTGTTATACAAACTGACAAAAATGTGTCTGATAAATGTATATGTACAAAAAATTACTTTTGATACGCAATATTTAGATGTTATTGTACACTATTTTGTTATTAAACTACAAGCAAAACATTTTTTCTTTAAATCTCCTCAAATTTATTCTATTCTAACTCATTGAGGCATTAGGGGGTTGGGTCTTTATCTCCAGGTGTAAATCACATCAATATTCAGGACCATTGACCCTCCCTTGCATATCGCCTTTACACAAAAATAGTGTCTTACAAAAGTTAAAGCAATATACTGTTTCATGCGAATAAGTGGGTAAAACATTTTTTACATCTTTTTGTAGCAAATTCCCATCTCTACAAGATCCAGTATGTTTTTGTTAGTGAAATTTGTTTAGTATGTGCTCCTTGGCCTTATTTCAGCAACTTTAATTTTTTTTTATTTTTACTAACCACGCATAAACATAATTTACTTAAAAATACAAACATGTACAGACATGTTACATATTGTTTTATCACAGTTTGTGCTCAACACAGTGTTGTGTGATATTAGCCATTATTATGTTTAAAGCAACTGAAAAAATACCAAATGTAAGAGCATGTCAGAACCTCTGCCAGTGTTCCAAAATGGTCAGACCCCAGAGGGTTAAGGTGAATAATGCCCCCTTTTCACTGTTTATGTTAGGCTGAATTAATGCTGGACTTGCTTTTATGTGATTTGTTATATTTTCCTTGGCATTGCCACATTGTTTCTCACATTTAAAAGTTTTGTTTATGTATTTGTTTAAGTGGAAAATACTTAAAAAAAATTGACATTACTGGCAGATGTTACATTTATTATTTGTTGGTGACAAATAATTGATAGTTGCAGCTCGAGTTGACTTATATATCTTATATAGTGTTATAAGATGTTTTGAAAGAAGTTGTTTTTAAAGGGCGCCTATGGTCTGATTCACGATTTTACGATTTTTACAAGTGTGTATTAGTAATGCAAAAGGAATAAACCCCAAAGTAAGTGATGATGCGAGGTATCGTCTCCAATGTAAATCTCTTTTCTTGGACTACAACAAACACATGAATTGTAGGCAATAGTTTAGTTCCTGTGATTGGTGATGTAAACAAGACCAACATTATCATAATTCCTCCCGCTTGGACTCACAGCCTGTAAGTTAAAGGTGCTATTAATGAATTCACGCATTTAGGCCATAAAACATTTTTTGTTTCATACAGTAAACATCTCCTCACTATCTGCTAGCTGCCTGTCCCCTGAAGACACTGTAAAAAACTTGGTCTCCGTAGACCAAGCAGGGTCCACAAACTGCAACAAAAACAAAGTGATCAAACCTACCACCACGAAACATAACAAAGTGTTCCAGCCAATAAACGACAAGAAGGATTTGGGAGTGGGAGTTTGGCGCGTTGACTCTTACGGAAAGCACGGAAGGGAGGGGGTGGGTAGGATTTAGCTACGCTCCGTTTTGTTTGACAACACTTGTGAAGTCACACAGATTCGCTGAGAGCGCCTTTAACTCCTGTTAGCATTGTATTGTGAGCGAATCTTTCAAACATGGTAAGGAGACTAGTGATCGGCCGGCCGATACATCGGGACGATTTTAGGTGTATCGGCATCGGCCGATACGCGGCTTGCGTTCGCCGATAATTTTTCCCCGGCATTAATTACAGACAGGCATCCACAGGCAGCTCTGTGTTGCTGGAGACACTGCCTGCAGCCCGTGCATTGCCCCTCCCCCCACTAGCATAGCGAAGCGCTCCAAGCCTGCTCTGGTAAGTTTTAAACTTCAAAGCATCTTTTGACTGTTTGACTGAAATATTGCCATATACTTTGAAAGTGTAAACACGTTGCTCTATATGTGCGGGCAACCATAGCTAAGAAAGTTTGGTGGTCCAAATGTAAAACGCGAATGCCTATAAAACTGCTTGCCATTGTATTTAGGGAGCTTCAAATAGCTTTTAGGCTGACCGTATGCATACGGCAGCTGTTACGAACACTGGTCATAGGATTAAAGCTGCCGTCGGCAACTCTGGAGGATTGAGCAGTTTCCAAATGTTTACAATTTCATGTCCCTCCCCCACTACCTCTGAGCAATCTCCCTCAGAGCTCGTTCTCGTCAGCGCATGTACAAAAGTATTATTGTGAACGCATACTTAGCAAGAATACTTAGATTACTTACATAACACTCCGAAATACAATCAATGGTTGATAAAGCACAATTACCCGTGGAGAAAAGAGATGTGGCAAGCTCTGCATCCAGCTTGAAATCTCGTAGATTCCTTTCAAATGCCGGTCCGATATTGATCCTAGTTTTATTACGGTCACAGTCGCTTTCTATCTTTGTTTCCTTCTTTTCATTGGTTGTTTTCCTAGCTCTAGTTGTTAACCGAGAAATCGGATGTTACTGAAAGTTCTCTCCGCCATCACGCTGTTCAAACCAAAACACCTATGAGTTCAGGCGGATGCACGTGATATTGTAACGCGCGCGAGGGGGACGGGGATCTGTGGCGCGTGCAGGTACTGTGATTGACAGGCAGATTTTACACAGCCCTGCGCTGATTGGACCAAATGAACCAGTCTGCGCTGATTGGAACAAATGAACCAGCCTGCGCTGATTGGAACAAATGAACCGGGAGCGGTGGATTTTTGCAAAACAAATAACAGGCTCCAGGTGGAGCTAGAAGCGCGGGTTTTTTTCTTAAACAATCTAATTTATGTTGTTCTATCGGAGCATAGTGTTGGTTTCAGTGAATATGATCAAAAAATATGATCAAATAAGTTGCCGACCGCAGCTTTAAATAATGCTGTCGTTGTTCCGTGATTCCGTGGTATTTGTAGGAGTTTTATTCAGCGACCACCAGTCTGACGTTTGGACGTGTGCTCATAATGCCGCAAGCGAACGCAGGTCATGTGATCAACCGAACAGCTGATCATAGCTGGACAGGGTGGGTTTTTAATTCTCATCTCCATAAATATATGTAATAGTAAAAGGCTAAAAGTTTTCTTGTCATTGTGGAGAGCGCAGTTTATGGTTGCATGCGTTTATGGTTGTTAACGCAGAGTTTCGCGGAATTTTCGGCAGCGAATAAAATTAAGAAATTCGACCCTAAGCACTTAGTTCTGAGCAGTTCCCACATTACTTTTATGTGACCGGAGAACTGTTATTTTGTAAGTTTTGTTTAACATTTCCGTTCACTGGGAGCGCAAAGATACTTGCACTATCTCATCCATGTCTTTCTCACTGCACCTCTCTCACGTGCACACGCTCTACTATCTGACCGAAGTCCGAGCATTCACAGAGCATTCCTTGAGACACAGGTAAGTGGTTGCTGTAAGCACAGGTCAATAACACTCCACAGAGGTAAGTTACTCACAACACTGGGGATCTTCGTCCACACAGAGCATTCCTTGAGACACAGGTAAGTGGTTGCTGTAAGCACAGGTCAATAACACTTCACAGAGGTAAGTTACTCACAACACTGGGGATCTTCGGTCACACACAGCTTTCCTTGAGACACAGGTAACAAGGTAAGTTACTCGCAGCCCTAGGGGTCTTTATTCTCACTCGCATGCAGTGGACTTTCGCTACAGCGTCGGTGCACCGTGTTCCTTCACCCGTCCACTCAAACTTCTCGGGCGTCGTAGGGACTGATGGGTCCAGTGGCACGGAGCCGAACGCTTCCCGAACTCCCCCTCTTGTTTCCACGACCGGGGTCCCGAGTAGGGGCGAACTTCCGTTGAGGCTCCGCCACCACGAGCTTCTGTTGGATAGGTCAAACACACACACAACTATGACCCTCAATCCGCACAGTGCACTTCCAAAAACACTCACTCCTATCCACCACTGGGTTTCACCACTGCCCGCTCTATCGAAGAGTGAAGCTCTCTCTAACACACCCGGGGCCAAGGCTGAATTTCACTCTCTCCGTAGGACTCGGGCCACAACAGATGTAATCCTCTCACGATTCGTCCGAGGCCGGGCGGTTTGGTCGCTACAAGCACAGCATACACACAGCAAGCACGGCACAACACCAAGTAATAAGTGAAACTCACCCACGACACTCTTGTACACACTTCACGTGATATTAGATATGGACTTAGCCACCAGGCTTCGATTCCCTCGGGAGGATAGCTGGGCGATGTTTTGGTCACCGTTTGAGAGTAGGCTTTATATTACTCACAGCCCCGATGTGTTGTTTGTTACTTCTCTGGCTCACCCACGCTTTCTTGTCCCGCAGGGCCACAGATCGATGCGTAGACGGCGCTTCCTATACAAATGTTTCGTCCGTGTTTCCGGTCAACCCACGGCTCGCCCACTCTTCCCTCTCCGGTGGGGCCAGGGACCTCAAACACAAGAAAGACACACACCAAGCAACTCCTCTTCGAAATATCACACGATGAACCCAATGGCCGTTACTCACTCTTTGTTGTCAATAGCCTCCTGTATCTATAATCCCGTTGGCTCTGTATCTTGCTCACTCACGAGTGAAAAACTCTCCCAATATTCCTTCGCTAGCTGTCTCTCCTTCCTTTACTTCTCCAAGGGAACGATCAAGCCAACACAAGCGTCTGCAAAGCAGCAACACAACGCACACAAAGTACATAACAAGCACCCCGGTGTGGTGTCCCTTTAATTTCTTCACAGCCCCGTCCTTTTCGCCTCTTCTGGCGGCCGCACTCTTTCCTTACACCATAGGTGACTCACGGATCAACGGCGCCCTTTTGGCTCCTCCAGGGACGGGGCGTGTGGTTCGGTTTGCCCAAGGCATAAAGGGACTCACGCCTGAAAACAGCTCTCCTCTTTGTGCCTCCTTGGACCTTTTTATGTTGCTTGGCTTTACTCCCTCCTCCAATCGTGTCTCTCAACTACATTCGCCACACCTGTTGCTCATTTTCTCCCACTCTGTGTTGCCAGGGAGACCAGGAAGCGAAATGGTGTTTTTAAAATCGGGTCTGGGCGGAAACCATCTTCACGGAACCTTTCTCCGCCACTTTTGGTTCCCGCCCTACCATAGTCACCTGGTGACATGGGGCAATGCGCATGTTATTCAGAATTCTTTTTAAGTTGTTTTTTGATCAGTATTGCTGTTTACATTTTCCTTGTTTTCTTCTGAAAGACATTTGCTCTACAAGAGATTAAGTTAAGTGCACTAAAACTTAGACCTAAGCATTAAATAGGTTGTAAATAGTTGGTTACTTTCATGGATAAAGTAAAGTGTTCCCCTTGTTATGCTGCTTGGTTGCTGCTACTGTGTGCAATGGTGTAATTTTTTTATTTATGTATTTTAAGCAGCACTGAATTTTCTTACTTGTTCTACCTCACCTGTTTTTACTATTTGTTAAATATAGTTCAATAAATGTTCCTTTTCCTTTTTTAAATTAAGAGTTGTAACATTTGGTTTTATCATTGTGTCATTTTTATGATGTAAACTGAATGAGCAAAAGCAGTATCGGCTAAAGAAAATCGGCAACCTGTATCGGTCATCAGCCAAGGCTGATGGGAAAAAAATCGGCATCGGCACAAAAAAAAATCCATATCGGTTGATCCCTAAAGGAGACTCACATTTCCAGCTGACATCAGAGGTATTCAGACCAATCACAACTTACATTTTAGCTGGCCAATCAGGGACACAGCGCTTTTCAAATCGATGAGTTTTGTACAAAATCTCTGCATTTCAGGAAGAGGGGAAATCTGGAGCTACAAAAATGTACGGTATGTGGAAAATACCCTGCTAAAAAAAACAGCATACCAGCAAGACCAGCATATGTTGTGTTTTGGTGCTGGTTTTCTAGTGAACACCAGCTAAACCAGCATCAAACCAGCACCAGCATTAGCACCAGCTAAACCAGCACCAAACCAGCATTAGCACCAGCTAAACCAGCATAAGCACCAGCATCCCATGCTGGTTATACCAGCATATGTTGTGTTTTGGTGCTGGTATGCTGTGACCACCAGCCAAACCAGCATCGAGCAGCATAATTCCCATGCTGGTCCATGCTGGTTTGATGCTGTTTTTTTCTGCAGGGTAATGTGTTTTTAACCATAAACCACGCAAACACATTGTATTATACCAAATAAACAAAATTACGTTGTTTTTTAGTAATGAAATAGGTGCCCTTAAAAACACAATATTGTGTATGTTTATGGTACCCTAACTAAATTTATAAAAAGCGCCACTTTAGTGTACAGCCTGTAAATGTAAGAGTTACCTTGTAAATAACAAACACTGATCTTGTGTGATCTTTATATCAAATGGGTCAGGTCAAATACAGTAGTTGAATTAGTATTGTTGTCAGATAATGGCTTAGGTGTTGCTCCATGGAAGCTGTGGTCACCTTAGCTTCCCCCCTGCATTAAGACTTCCTTTAAAATTGACATGCCTGAATATACTGAAATGATTCCTTTTAAAGTTTTTAAAGTTTATATGTATATTCAAGTGTTTAATGGGTGTTTATGCAAGGACAGAATTTAAATGTATGTACGAGCATAGATATGTATAATAAAGGCTAGATGTGTTACGGCGGAGTCTCTAACATCATCACCTGGCGGCCATCTTACCTCAGACAGTTTGCTCACTCGTAGCATTGTGTTTAATGGTGCAGGTACATTTAAATGACCATAACTTGCTAAACTTTCTACCGATGTTCAAACGGTTTGGTTTCTTACAAACGTTATTAACGTGGCTATAATTCTGGACGCTTTAACATGATTCATGAAAATTATTCATTAAGTATGCAGTGTCATAGGTACATCTCTGACGTTTATAACAAACCAACCCGTTTGGAAATTGAGCAAGTTATGGTCATCTAAAAGTAAATGCTCCATTAAACGCAATGCTACAAGTGAGCAAGTGCCCTGTGGCAAGAAGGCCACCAAATGCGGACGTTCCACTCAATTGGCCAGCAGCGTGGGTAAGACATCTAGCCTTTATTATACATATCTATGTGTGGGAGTGTTTATATGTGTATGCGTGCATCAAGTATATGTATGCTTATATTAGGAATCCAAGTCTGACCCATCTGCTCTGTAATAATCTATTAACAAACACTGCGTTTACAGGCCATGTTTTATAAATAAACATACAGGAATCAAACTGTGACAATCATCATTTTCTCTTTGTTCTCTTCTGGAGACAGAAAAATTATGACTCACAGATGATTATCTGTCAGGTTTTCTGCCTTCTGTATAATCTTGTAGCTCAGTTAGCTTCTACAAGCCGTATTCATCCTCTTGTCTGGTGGCAGAAGTGTTATGTTAATGTGCCAGATAAGGACTGGCCCTCTCAGTTGAGTCTGGTTTCTCACAAGGTTTTTTCCTGTAATTGTGCATGATTAGAGCATTGTCTGCTCATAAAGTATCAAGGTAGGTATAAGCCATTTGGATAAAATGGCATATTTTGGATCTTTCTATTTGGAAACCATTACAATCTTACAGACAATCTGTTTTCAGTTAGTATCACTAATATACATTTTATGAAAATATATCAGAATTTCCAAGAACTGCAAGTTTACATAACAGTAACAAGTACAATACACCAAATAACAGAAATATTAAATAAACAAAAAAATAATGGTAATTTACTTTACATTAGTGCTGGATGTATAAAGTAGGCAGATTGCAAAAGGACACATTTAAGGTAGTAAGGTGCATTTTAGTAAAATGAGTTATGTGTGTCACAGTGTCAAACTGTGTTCTGTGTTGGTAATAGGTATTAGTGTTGTTCCCCGAGTTAGCCACCAGATGTCTCTTGTCTTCACTATCACATGTGCCACGAACTGCATATCCCATAATCCTGTCTGTCATCATTGATCATTGTTCTCAGCTGTTCCCACTCACCTTGTTAGTGTCTGTGTATTTAAACCCTGTCTGTTCAGTCTTTGTTGTGGATTCCTTGTTGTTAGTCACATCGCCTTCTGTATCGGTGTTCATGTTGGATTTATGTTCTGGATTGTATTTATGGATTTTGACCCCTGCCTGTATGGATTATGATTTTGGATCACCCCTATTAAAACTGCTTTTGGATCTTACTATTTGTGTGTTTGTGCGAGTCGTGACAGAAGGAATCCACCATGAAAAGATCCAGCGGATTGGGGATCCGGATCAGTCCACCTGCTACTGTTCTGGAAAGAAGAAAGCGGATTGACAACATAAGGGCCCTACACCAGCATGGTCAACCGGTGGGTTGTCTGGCCCAAAAATTTTGGACCTTGTCCTGTGGCCTAGGCTATAACGATGAAGCACTGAAAGACCTGTTTAATACCTGCCTGGATGACCCTTTACCTAGGTGGGAAATGAACGGACTGGAGATTCTGGATTTCTGGGGGTTCATTCGTTACTTAGAGCATCGTAGCCAGTGGGATGACACTGTCACACCTGCGAGGCCGGACAAGATGGCCGCCACCAAGCCAGCAGCTGTTCCTAAGGTGGCTGTCTGCAGGGCTGCACCTGTTTTCGAGACTGCCACTAATATGCCCGCACCTGTTCATCGGAGGGTCACGATTGTGGAAGGGACTGTTTTCGACAGGGCGGTGTCTATGCCGACACCCGTTCTCAAAATGGCCGCCACTAAGCCAGCCGCTGTTCCCAAGATGGCCGTCACAATGCCTACACCTACGTTTGAGACCGCCATGGTTATACCGGCCTTTACGTTCCAGATGGCCACGGTCTCACAGTCACCTGCTCTCAGGAGAGCCATCCTCACACCCGCACCTGTGCTCAGAGAGGCACCTGAGGTATGTTCTTTAGACTCGGTGCTTTCCGTGTTTGCCATGGCTCTGTGGTGCGGGTGGTCTGTCTTCTGTTTTGTTGTTCAGCACGACGTGGAGCCGAGTGAGTCATCTGAGCCGAGTGAGTCATCTGAGCCGAGTGAGTCATCTGAGCCGAGTGAGTCATCTGAGCCGAGTGAGTCATCTGAGCCGAGTGAGTCATCTGAGCCGAGTGAGTCATCTGAGCCGAGTGAGTCATCTGAGCCGAGTGAGTCATCTGAGCCGAGTGAGTCATCTGAGCCGAGTGAGTCATCTGAGCCGAGTGAGTCATCTGAGCCGAGTGAGTCATCTGAGCCGAGTGAGTCATCTGAGCCGAGTGAGTCATCTGAGCCGAGTGAGTCATCTGAGCCGAGTGAGTCATCTGAGCCGAGTGAGTCATCTGAGCCGAGTGAGTCATCTGAGCCGAGTGAGTCATCTGAGCCGAGTGAGTCATCTGAGCCGAGTGAGTCATCTGAGCCGAGTGAGTCATCTGAGCCGAGTGCTGAACTCTCGGCCTGTTTCAAGATGGCGGTTCCCAAGCTCCCTGCCCTCACTGCCTGGTCCAAGAAGGCCAGGGTTGAACTCTCGTTCCTATTTAACCTGGTCCAGAGGGCCTCTTTCTATTGTCTCCCTCTACCCAGGTTCCTGACATCACCAGCACCACCCTGGGTTCCTGTCCAGCCAGTTCCGCCCGCGGCCCCGCCCTGGCTCCAGCCTCCGCCCGCGGCCCCGCCCTGGCTCCAGCCTCCGCCCGCGGCCCCGCCCTGGCTCCAGCCTCCGCCCGCGGCCCCGCCCTGGCTCCAGCCTCCGCCCGCGGCCCCGCCCTGGCTCCAGCCTCCGCCCGCGGCCCCGCCCTGGCTCCAGCCTCCGCCCGCGGCCCCGCCCTGGCCTCCTGCTCTGCCGGCCCCGTTCCTCCACCCACCTGAACTTTTGTGTTTTGTCGTTTGGAGTGTCTGGGAGACACTCCTTTAGAGGGGGGTACTGTCACAGTGTCAAACTGTGTTCTGTGTTGGTAATAGGTATTAGTGTTGTTCCCCGAGTTAGCCACCAGATGTCTCTTGTCTTCACTATCACATGTGCCATGAACTGCATATCCCATAATCCTGTCTGTCATCATTGATCATTGTTCTCAGCTGTTCCCACTCACCTTGTTAGTGTCTGTGTATTTAAACCCTGTCTGTTCAGTCTTTGTTGTGGATTCCTTGTTGTTAGTCACATCGCCTTCTGTATCTGTGTTCATGTTGGATTTATGTTCTGGATTGTATTTATGGATTTTGACCCCTGCCTGTATGGATTATGATTTTGGATCACCCCTATTAAAACTGCTTTTGGATCTTACTATTTGTGTGTTTGTGCGAGTCGTGACAATGTGCAAATGTGACAACAATGTGGAACTTTTATAACAATTTGGGATTTTTATTAGTGGAAAAAACAATGTCCATGGGGTCGGAAAAATGGTCATGATGTGCCACGGGTGTTGTTGATGGACTTATACACATACCTAGCTAACACACAACATGGCAGTCACATAGTCTTATTCACACTTTGTTCATTTCATGACTTATTAACTAGCACTGCAAATCATGTCATTTCCGATGCACTGTATTTGTGTCCCAGCGAAAGCCCTCATCGACTAAGGATCTGCGGGGAACTTCATTTCCACTAACCGCTTTCAAAAACTGAATATACGAAGATGCAGATACCCACAAGATCTCACTGTACACACCATTAAAGGTAAACCATTCAAGGTTGGGTAGAGGTCATATTCGACACCACACCCCCACCACAACCCTTTGAATGCAACTTGCGCTGGTGTTTGAGAGGGGCACGTTGGAAGAGGATACTGTGTCCATGACAGCACAGTATTTCAGGCATATGAATGATCACATCACACGTTGTTCATACAAAATTAAGAAACGTGAATGTTAAAGTGATTTTCAGTCGCGTTTCAAACTCAATATTAAATATGCTTGTGGGCATCAGTAAAAGTGCATGTGGTTTTTCTCCTTATCGTGCACAAACCTCGTCGACATCAAGCTCCATCAATGTATCAGTGTACTGGATTATTTTACGTGCACACCATATCGTGTCTCACTGTCTGTTACCAGACCATTTAACCCCCAGGGGTCCAAAAACGCGCGCCGCGTTTTGACGTGTTTTTTCCTTATCACTTACGTGTTTGACATAATTTGAAGGGTCCTCTTTAATTAGTGTACATTCACAATAACAAGAGATCTTTGTGTTTTTGTCAAATAAAGAAAATAAACAGGGTGCGCATTCAGACATTTCTGTCACCGCCAGCTGTCTCTGAAATCATGTTACAAAAATCAGTTGAAAATCCGCGAATACTCGTCACACAAACATGATACACATATCCAAAGAAAGCCTGAAATGTCTACTTTTAAACAAGCTAATTATAATCCAAAACAAATATTGCCTGTTTATATAATCTGCACTGAAGTAAAGAGAGTACTGTTTTTCCTGGCTGACTTAATTATCTTTAATGCGGTCACGCCCACAGGCAGTACCCGCTGTCGACATGGTAATGAGCAGACGAGCAGTTCCAACAATAATAAACAAAGCGTAAAGTTTGATCAGATTTAAAGACTTTACCGCATGTTTGGATGATAAATTTTATACACACACGTGAGGAATATCTTCATTTATGTCTGGACATTGAGGAAGAGAAGCGTTTATCTTTAACGTTACCTAAGAAGAAGAACAATGGAGGACGCACTGGAGGAGGATATTTGAAGTAAGTAACAGTTCATTTATCCAAATTTATATTTGCTATCATGTAATATGCTTATGGCTTGTGCAGTTCAGCCTACACAAGCGACCTCAGCAGACTGCACGCTTCGGATTGAAAAACGTTTGCATTGTTTACAAACGAGGAAGCGTGATCTCACGTAATGGCGGATGTCGTACAGTGTTAATTACAGTTATTTACTTTCGTATCCTTCATGTAAACTTTCAGTAAGGCTGCACTGCAGGATCTTTTAAGTGTGTGCTGTAATATGATTCCATATATTGTTTACATGCAACGCAATTCCATACATTGCGCTTTACACGCGACACAGTTTTTTATGAGCGGCGCGTTGTTTAGGCGGAGACGCGAGTACTCGCGCACATATGCAATGTGTTTTTAAAGTTCATACCCGCTTACAGAAAGTAGCTAGAAGCTAGACGATCGATGGGCATCTGAAAACACCCTGCTGAAAAAAACAGCATCAAACCAGCATGGACCAGCATGGGAATTATGCTGGTCTACGCTGGTTTAGCTGGTGGTCACCAGCATCAGTTATGTATTTAACTTAGCTTATGTGGTATTTCTGTGGACAATTTATGCTAACAGCTGTTTATAACTCTCTTACGGGGTGCATCCCTCTCATCAGTACAAAACTATGAAGTGGAAAAACATATTCACACTTTTTGGACATAAAGTTATATGATAACATGAGCCAGATGAGCAGCTCTGTTGTGTATCAGTTTCTTAGTTTATACAAGTTTAAGTTTTTGAATAGGGTTTGTTTCCAAATAAACTGAAAATGTCCTACTGATCTTCATTTCTATTTTGATTATATTGTTTTTTTTTTTTTTAAAGCTTTATTTTCTTTTAGATTGCATGTAAAGAACATATACACATAACATCATGATCTACATTTTTTTTTCCTATACAAAAAAAAAACAACAAACAAAAACACAAAAAAAAATAAATAAAAAAAAACAAACAAACAAAAAAAAAACATTAATAATATTAATTTTCATTTGCAGTAAGTGAAGGTAAATGTTCCAGAAACGAGTTCCAGATTTTTTCAAAAGTCTTTGGAGATTTCCTAACATTAAAAAGAATTTTCTCGGGGATGCAATATGAAAGAAGTTCATTTGTCCATTGCTGTCTAGATGGGGGTTGAATCGACTTCCAGTTCACTAATATACATTTTTTTCCGGCAGTTCCTGCTAAGAGTGAAAAGTACTTTTTATAATGAGAACAACCTATTAAATCAATATCTCCTAATATCCAAATTCTAGGATCTTTACTAATTTGGATACCTATAATCTTTGAAGTATTACCAATTATGTATTCCCAAAAATCATTCAGTACAGGACAGTTCCACAGCATATGAAGCAAGGTGCCTTCAGATGCTTTACACCTTTGACATTTAGAAGATTTACTATTATTTAGCAAATTAAGTTTATAAGGAGTAAAATATGTTCGATGCAAAATATTGAATTGTATTTGTCTATGTTTAGAACATATTAAAAGTGTCTGCATATTTTCCATGACATTCTCCCATTCTTCCAGGTCATATTTACAATTAAGGTCTGTTTCCCATCTCTGCTTCAAACCTGCATTATCGAATGGCATAAAATTAGTTGTTATTGTGCTATATCCTGTAGAAACGATGCCTCTTGGAGAGGAGACATTTTTATTAATCATAATATTTTCCAAAGGTGATGATATAGGAATCTTAGGAAAAGTCTGGGAAGTGATCTCTTTTACCCAGTGTCTAACTTGCAAATATTTGAAAAAACTATGTTTTGATAATTTATATGTCTTGGATAGTAATTCAAAGCTCATAAAAAATCATTGTGATACAGGTCTTTTAATATCTTTATACCATTATTTACCCATGCTTTTAAGGAATTATCAACAATGCCATGAGGTATAATAGGGTTTTCCCAAAGTGGTAAATATCTAATAGGAATGATGCTAGGACAGCATAACTTATGAGATTCTAACCATGCAGAAAAAGTGTGTAATATTAATGTATTTTTAGTAAATGTAACTAAATCACTTCTAGACACCAAAAAAGGAATAATCTTTAAAGGGATAGAATTCATCTCCCACTGTTCTATTGCCATCCAGCTAGTATCAACTTTATCAGGATGTAACCAAATCCATATAGTTCGAAATTGTGAAGTTAGTTGATTATATTGTTAACTTCTTAATAAACCACAAACAAACAAGTATACATTTTTTTGTCCTCTACATTCGTTACTCTGGTTCACTCTAACATTCCTGCCTCATTATGCAGCTCATTCTGCGATTCTTTTGTTGCTCAGTTGTCAATCAATCCTTCTCGCATACGGCCCCTTTAAACAAAAAGTGTCATACAATTTCGAAATCAATATATTGTTTTATGTGAATGAGTAGGCAGAATGATTTTCACATCATTTTAAAGAAAAACTGCTAGACTACTATTCTGTTTAGAAAAGTCTTGTTAAAACATGTTTAGTATGGGATTTGTGGACTTATATAAGTGACTTAAAAATTTTGCCTTTTTTAAAAACCATGCATAAACATGTTTCTCTCAAAAATACAAACATGTACAAACATGTAGCTCACATAATATTGTGGCCCCGATTGTGCAGAAAGCAGTGTTATGAGACACTTGCCATTATTATGTTTTAAACTAACTGAAAAAAGACCAAATGTAAGAGCATGTCAGAACCTCTGCTAGGGATGCACCGAATATTCGGCCACCGAAAATGGCCCAAAAGAGCATTTTCGTCCGTAAGACTTTTATCACCGAAACAATACGGCCGAAATGTTGTGATGTTGCAAACAGAAACAGCGACCTGCACATGCTTGTCTGAAGCAACATGTATGCGGTGTGGATGTATTTAACCACACATATAAACAAAATTATCTCCACAGTATTCTTTTCTAATAAAAACATTTGTTTATGTCTTAAGTGTATTTAGATTACAGTCAGAAACCAGTCTCTGCTTATTTGGTCTTAAAGAGAAAGTAACCTCAATAAGTCTGCGTCATTAATGTTAATCAAACAACCCAAGACAAAGAGAAAATCACTTCTGTAGCTCTAAAAATAATAATATATTTAATTTATACAAAGACAGTGTTATGACTCATTTAATTTGATTTCTGTACCTAATGCTAATGTTAGCCCTTAATGTGGAACTTTGGTCTTTTTTATAAATGTTTGCAATTTCTTTATTTGTTATTAGATTTTCCCCACCCCCTCTTTGCGGACAGAATTGGAGACGGAAATTGAGTGAACATAACATTTCTAAAAAGTAATTCATTGAGCCAACATTATTTTTTACAGTGTGTTTGCATTTACTTTGTGTATAAAGCACATTTGTTATGGTAATGTATGGCATTCTGTGGTGGTTGGTACATAATAGTAAAGATCATGAATCTAATTCATTTTTGATGAGTGAGTAAAACAGTTATTTTTTTGTCAAAATGAGATCCAGAACTCTCACAGCAGTTTTTCATTAAGGATTTTAGGTACCATGAATAAAAAAAATAAAACGCTGTGTGGACGCACAAACATCAAGAATCAGAGTATGACTACCAAAAATGGTGACAATTAAATAAAGAACTTCATGCTGCAATGCATGTTGGGTATAAACAAATTACAAATTTCATCCAGGACTCCCAGCATGCACTGGCATGGATAAATAATGAACTTTTAAACATTTTCTTTGTCAAAATTGTTGAGATTCATATTCTGATTCTTGATGTTACTTAGAAATTTCTTGTTAAAGAAAATTTGGTCACACTTTATTTTACGGTATCACTGTTACAGTGTAATTATACATTTAAGTACAAAGTAATAATCATTAATAACATGTACTTACTATAGGGTTGGGGTTAGGATTAGGGTTTGGTTTAGGGTTAGTTGCATGTAATTATGCATAATTAACTGTTATTCCTATAATAATTACATGTAACATGTGTAACAAAGACACCGTAAAATAAAATATTACCGAAAATTGTTTCCTAGCTTAATTAAACTGAATCCTACTCTGAATTCTTTTCAGTGTATGTGCCATTTTTCAGGGATGTGTCCTGGCCAGGATTTTGAGTGCCTCTTCTGGAAGTCATATTTGTCTACAAATTCAACTAAAACAAAGAAACTGTTGCCTACAATCCTTACATTCATTGTTGTCAAAGAAAAGAAATTACACCTTGACAAAGGCTTTTGGCCGAAAGGTGGGTGAAATAAAGTATGTGCAAGTAAGTGTGCCGCCATATCTCATTTTTACAAATGAGAACAGAGCTACCATGGTAACATTTTAAAGCAATAACCACAATAAACATGAGATGTCTTTCAGATGTGTAGATTATTTCTATATTGTGTCAGTCTGTCCAGGACCATATCTGTATATCTGCACAAAGTGAAAATCAGGTTCAGTATCAGGAAATCTACCTGTGAGGACTCTTCCATGTAGCTAGATGTAGCCTAGAAATGCAGTTCAAAATCTGAACATCTGGCATCATATGTCTGTGGATGTCCAAGACAGGTGCAGGAAACAACATATAAAATTCAAATTGAATTGCATGGTTGCTTGTCGCATAATATTCATATTGCTATTGTGTAGTGGAATTGTCTGTATTATTGATACCAAAACCTGTTATATGTCAAATTATGTACAACCAAACGGCATTGTCACTTTGTCATTATCACTAACTGGCAAAGTTAAGCTGTGATAACAATCCAGGAAGTTTCTTATGTGTCTTAATTTTAATTTTTTGGTGAACTACCCCTATAATTTACAAACTGAATTTTGTCCTGTCCAAAAAAGTAGAAATAATGTGGCAACTCACGAAAAGCTATCTGCATGCAGGTATGCTGAACAGTGGACCAATGCAAAATATAAGTACAAGATAAACTTAAATCCAGTGGTTTAGTCTGGCAAAAACACATTGAGCCTGTTATTGATTTTTAACACTTCGTTTCATCTTTATCAAGAGCCAATAACTCTGGCTTTCACCAAAAAGGTGCAACGTTTATTCTTGCCTCTTATGTGTATTTATTGCACAAAATTTAATATTCCACTTCTTAATCTTTTTTTCTGAGACAGACATATCATTCACATTTAACCAATGCAGCACATTTAACATTGGAGGCTATTGAAAGCTGTATTGCAGTGCCAACAGCTACATTGCATCATATTTGTTATAAAAGCAAATTAGTTGAATATTTAATAAATTATGTAAATACAGAAATATATATTTACATAATTAAGCATGAAAACTATGACCACGAGGACAAGCCAATCCCAGAATGCACCCTAACAAGAGAAAAATGTGGAGAAAGTTTTGTATATTTAAAATATATTTATAAAATATAAATATATTTTAAAGAGCTTATTATCCAAAATCACAGTAAAACATTATAAGCCTAGCAGCATGCAAATGTAAAATTAGTTGCTTTCTATAAAGAGCATTTCAAAGCAATCCCTTGTGAATTTCAATGATGTTTAGAATGCTCTCTTAGGGGCCAATCGCACCAAACGCGTTTTAAATGTTTGGAAACGCAATGTGTGCCGCACTACCTTTTTTGGTCATTGAAATAAAGAGCAGTGTTGTGTCATATTAGCAGAAACTTTAAAAAGAGTACTCTTTCCGCTCTGAGCGCTCCTTAAAAACCACACGGTGCGGCAGGCGGCAAAAAACGCAAGGTGTTTGGCCGCAGATAAAGCGCGCATAACACTCACTGCCTATTAGGGCTGCACGATTCATCGAAAAATAACCGAAACCGAAATTCACAAACTCTAACCGACCTTTTTTTGTTATTTCTTAATTTTGCTATAGTTTGTTAAAGTTTCAGGTATAAGTGAAACTGTGAATAATATAGTAATTTATTTTTGTGTGTGTTTATTTCATAAAATGGATTGAAAGATCAATGTGTGACACAGGGTGTGCAAAAACATAGTCAGTGCTTTTTCCTATAGTTGGAAAAAAGAAGGCTTTAGTGAAGGCAACAAGAACTGAACCTGCCACAACACAATCTGAAAACGTCATGTGTCACTAGATGGGGATCAATGGAAATGATGATTGCAAGGTGCTTGAGCAAAAGAAAGCCATCACACAGGTCCTTGCTGATGATAAAAAATTAAGACACCTAGTTCCATCTTGGGCTGATCTGGATGTCTTAGAAGCTGTCAACAAAGCTCTCTCCCCATTGATGGAGTTCACAGATGCCCTGTCAGGGGAAGAGTATGTGACCATTTCATTTGTGAAGCCTATTTTGCACATTCTCAGTTCACGTGTGCTGGCTGAAGAGGAAGATGACGTGGAGCTGACCACAACAATCAAAAACAGCATCCTTGAGTACCTTAAGGAGAAATACGCACACCCTGTAACAGAAAAGCTACTAGACACAGCCAGTTTTGTTGATCCCAGATTTAAAACAACATACTTTTCTGCACAACATGTCCCCACCATTAAGGAGAAAGTAAAAACAGATTGAGTCAGCAGCTGCAGTCTGCAGTGAAAGTCCTACAGAGACTACAGAGTCTTCAACAACTTCGTCAGAAGCAAAGAAGCAAAAGAGGTCATAAGGAAGTTTTTTTAAAGGAAGTGAGGCAACTCCTTCAACTGCACCCACTTTGTCACTTCAGGAAACACTAGAAGCAGAGCTGAGCAGCTACTTGGTGTCACACTATCTGATTTCTGTTATCCTTTATTGCACAGGTTATAAAATGAGAGACATTTTCAGATACCAATAAAGAGTAACCTACCATTCATTACAGTTCCCCCCAGGAACACCTCATGGTGTTCCTTAACCAAAACAGTACATAATCATAAAGGGGTGGGCCAGGGCCTTGAGTCCAACTGTGGGTGGGCAGGCGGGCCAGGACCATGGAACCGTGGCAGTCCTCAGTCGGGGGGCAATGGTGGGCCTGGAGAATGGAATAGCAGAGAGCCTCGGCCATAGTGCAGAGGCGCAACAGGCCAGTGGAGCAGCAAGGGGCCTCGGCCCTGGTGCCTAGGTGGACAGGTACAGTGGAGATGCAGAGGGCCTCGGCCGTTGCTCTCAGCCTCATCCTTTCCTACCGCTCTCCAAAAAAATACTTAGGGGAGCATCGGCCATCCTAAGAACAGGTGTATGAGACCACAGTAATCCAGATGGAACTGGAAACCAAGGTGGCGCTGGTGGTGCTCTGGACTTGCAAACAGAGACAGAAGAGAGAGAGGCTGGCATAGCCAGGTTATCAAACGACAGGTCAATCAAGGTAGATAATACATTGAGTTCATAGCAGGCCATCTTTGGCAGGGCAAAGAGTCTATGGGAGTCATGCATGGCCATTTAGGCAAGGGCAGAGAGTCTATGTAGTTTTGGAGTGACCATATTTGCTGACTAAGGGTACTCAGGGGTACCATCTACGCTTCTACAGGAAACTCAGGGAACGTAGAAACAGGCCTTATGGTCATTTCAGGAAACTTAGGCTCACCTGACTTGGTTGAGACAAGAAAATTAGGGAACTCAGATTCTAACCTTTCAGTAGAAATAGAAGGTGCAGAGGACTTGAGGAACTCTGGCAATTCACATGACTCAGTTTCATGGGCTTGAGAATCATCACTTGAAACAAAGGAGCAGAAAACAGACAATCCATACCAAAGGGCCATGGCAAATACAGGGAGCACAGAATTTAAAGGACATACCTCCGGTGCCACCCTAAGAATAGGTTCAGGTATGATGACGGCCTTCTGAATAACAGGTGCTGTTATTGCGGTAGCCATCTTAAAAACAGGAGCAGACATGATGACAGCCATCTTAGGTACAGCGTCAGGCATGGTGGTGGCCATTTTAGTAACAGAGACAGGCATGGTGGCGGCACTGGCGGCCATCATAGATACAGACATGGTTTGAATTGGCTTCGGCAAAACAGGCATGGCTTTAAATGGCTGTGGCAAAACAGGCATGACTGGAGCTGGCTGTGGTACGGCAGGCTTTATAAGTACAAGTCTCTTATGTGACAAACCTCGCATCCAAGGTTATGGCAGCCTTCAAAACTACACCCACGAAATCCGCCAATAAACAGTCACAATACAAAGGTACCTTTTTTCGTAATGCGGGGTTGAGTCCTAGCCAGTACCATGTCCGCAAGCATCGTTCCGGGCAATCTGCCTGGGACGCCAAACTCCAAAACTGTAGCATATACTTCTGAATGGAGTCCTCACCTTGGCATAGTGAGATTGCCTTCACAATCCAAGTTCATTTTAGTTGGCCGATTAGCTCTCTCCATGTAGCCATAGTTAAAGGCATAGACTCTGTTGTGCAGGCCATCTTTTGAAATGAAATTGTTTTTCACCATATAATCAAAAAGTAGTTTAATCTCATACTGACCCACCCCCTCTAAAATATCATGCATAATATCAAATGCACAGTTTTCAGATACATTGAAGTACGAGAGTGTATTTAGTATACTGTTGCGCTTAATTCCATGTGAAGATTTCAGAGTTGGTTCCTTTGAAAGATCAGCATAGTGTTTCTCATTAAGAGTCTTTGTTCTCAGTGTCAGCCGTGGATCGTCTTCTGAAAAAACTTCTTGAGACACAACTTTGTCAATCAAGCATAACCGGCAGAAGTAGTTTGCGCTAAACGATTCCATAAAACCAAGAATTGAGTGAATGTCCAAGTTGTCACCAGTGATTTGTGCAAGTGTACCCCTTACAGGCACCTCACTGAAAGGAACTTTAATTCCTTCAGTCTCCAAAATTTTTATATCGTCCACAAAAGGTTTCAGAATAGAATCTATGCCATACTTTTTGGCATCCTGTGAATAAAACAATGACACAAGATGAATGTTCATTAAACTTGAATTAACCTTTGGTGGCAAGTTTCTAAGAATGAAGTATAGACACCCAAGTTTATGAATGCCTTGCTTTGACCCTAAGGGGTTAGCAGTTTCAAAGTCGTCGTAATACAATTGAATTGGTAGAGCATATCTGAGACGTGAAAACAGGGGGTGATTTTTAAAATAACTTCCGTCACAGAAATCTTTAAACATGTCACTTTGAGTGCAGTCCTGTATACATTTGCATACATCAGAGCAGGGCTTAAAAACGAAAAAAATTATCAATCGTTTCACTCCGAGCTTAATCGATATTTTAACGTTTCCGTTTTTGCGTTCCTCATTGAACATTTACGTTCCGAAAACGGTTTACTTAGAAAAAATACCGGTTAATAACGTTATTTTAATTCAGGCTATACTTTAACAAATGCATGCATACAGACTAATTTTCACACAAAAATAATAACATAACACATGATATAACTAAACTTCAACATTTCATTAATTGTTAAAACCACAAAAGAAATACCTGCATTCATTTTAAGTATAAACAGCTGAAAAAAAAACGACCCGTTTTCAACCATGTCTTTTACTGGTTGAAACCGCAGCATACTCTGCTGGATGTTTATGTTACATGTGCCTCTGTAAGTTACCTCAGTGATTCCCGGCTACTGTACTTCTCCCCCACATCCTTCAATATTGCAGACAGACTTGTTAAGACTAACGAATAATAACGAAAAGGAATTTCTTGGTGGCAACCCATCTAAAAAGTAATTGACAGTGGTATAAGTCCCCTGGCTTTTTTGAGTTACAGTTTGCATCTTCATATTTCCAAGCAAGTTTTAACTTAAACATACCTCTGAACATTTGATGGGTAGCTTTGTGGTTGTTTAAGACAAATGCTATCGGGCCGGAGACTCGATGACTGCGGCGCGGGCATTTCACACACGCTATGTGTCAAAGTCACTCACGCTTGATGCGTCAAAGTCACATGTTGTACTGTTCAAATCATGATTGGTCACTGATAAGTACAATATTAAAGAAAACGATAAAATAACGTTATTAACCGGTTAATGGTCATTTTAAATAAACGTTTCTGTTCAGAACGATTAAAATTGATTTCGTTTTAGTTTTCGTTTTTGTTCCTGTTAAAATTTCGTTCGTTTCCGGTTTTCGTTCTTAGAACCGGTTCAGAGCCCTGCATCAGAGTTCTTAAAAATAAACTCTAATGTTTTCAATATTGGAATATATATGAATTTATCATTAACTGGAAGTTGTTCATATATTCCTGTTTGTCTGTTTTTCTTTGTCTCATACCTAACGCCTAAAGGCACCTCAACTGGCTGCACTATTCCCCACTTGCTACAAAAATATTTTTTCAATTTGGTGTCTGTATTTAGAGCACTGAATGGATTATCAAAACTTTCAAACACATTTTCCAAACTGTCTCGGTATGGACTGTCTTGTGGAACGATGCTAAGAACTTTGTCCCTGAGGTTACACTTCAAATCACCAATGAAATCTTTGAGGCTTTCTATTGTTGAAGATACAACTGTATTTGGTACATTGCTTGCCAGCAACTGAGAAACAATTGATCCACACATGTCCAGGCTGACTGAGGCTGAAGGTTGTTGTGTGCTATCCAAAGTCTCATGCATATGGTCAGAAATAGCATCAATGGTACAAGTAAAAGGAGCCTGTGTTTGATGGCTGGGATCTGTATCCTCCTCTGCATTACACTTATCTTCACTATGGATGTTATGTAAATGCTTCCGAAAACCAGAATAGCTTGCAAATTGTAAGTTGCAGCCTTCTTGTGCACACATCAGTTTTAGTTTCTTTCCTGGGTACATGCCATGAACTAACTTCAGGTGTCGAAACAATTTGACGCTTGAACCCAGTAACGACAGGCAAATAAAACATCTCATCATCTTCCTTAGAGTGAACTGTTTAGGAGTTTGGCTCGTAACTCTCTCACTCGTGATGACTGTCTGGATGAGCTTGGATGGATTTTATAGACTGTTGTCTTGATAAAGGTGAACATGTTGCTAAGAGATGGGTCATATTCTCCGTCGAAGACAAAATGAGCCTTAAAAAGCTCGTCAAAAGCACCAAGAGATGTACTTGCTTGGCAGAGTATCAGATTCTTGTCATCCACGATGTAAAATTTCAGCACGTCTGCTTTTGTTGGACCAGTGGCAAGAAGATAGGGCTGCCGGTCCTCCACCTCTGAAAGATGCTCCTCCAAACTTCTGCAAGGCTAATTAATAAGAAAAAAAACACTTCAATGAAAATTTCAGGCACACATTTAAATCCACAACAAATTCCCCACGGATGCAACACTAAGGCCTTGATTATTATTAGAATTATTAGAACAAATTATAACTTCCTACTTTGGGATTTAACTTGTTTATACTCAGGAGAAGATGCAGAACCTTTTTTAAACTTCAGGAGGTGATGTACAGCATCTCTCACACTGATCTTGGCTGTCCTCTTCCTTCCACAGGGTTGGGGTGCAAGGAGGTGTAATAGTAAAAGCAGGGAGGCTATGTCACTATCCCACTCTAACAAGACATTGAAGAAAAAAAAGAGACATTGCTTTAATTTTCAAAATCAACAAACAAATTCACTATGTTCATTTTCTTAAGCATTATCAAGTACCCTCAACTTCCTTGTTATCTCTGTGGTTGTTTTCAGCAGACTTCAGCAGCTCTAAAAGGAATGCTGACGGAGATAGAGTTTTTGCCTCCTTAATCACATTGTCCTTAAATGATGTACTCCACTTCTCTAAAAATCTAGATGATGTTTCCAAGCCAAACATCAGGACAAAGTCTTGCTGGATCTAAAAAATACAAATAAAAGCAGGATTGAGTACTAGCAGAAATTGGCGCTGGCAATGTTTAAGCCCAAAATAAATAAGAGAGCAAAAATTTGTAAACTGGAAAATTGTAAAATTTTACAATTAGTGTTCCTTTGAACAGTCTTTAGGAGATACATGATAAAACCTGTGCCCTTCTGTGCATCATAGTATTGTTCCTGTTAAAGAGACAAATTTAAGAAAATTAATACAAGATGTCACCCTCGACCACAAAACTAGTCGTAAGTCGAACGGATATATTTGTAGCAATAACCAAGAAAACATTCTATGGGTCAAAATTATTGATTTTTCTTTTAAGCCAATCATCATTAGGATATTATGTAAAGATCATATTCCATGAAAATGTTAAAACATTTGTGTAAATATCAAAACTTTACTTCTGTGAGTGCAAACAAAAATGGCCAGAAACACGGCTACAAAAATAACTTGTTTTCTCATTTAAAAAATAACTCTATTTGTTTGGTTCTATGGAAACCTTAAAGGGCAACTATTGTCCGATTCACAATTTTACATTTCCTTTGGTGTGGGTTAGAACATGCTAAGGATATGCAAAAGGTACAAAAGGTAAATCACTTTTCTTGGAATACAACAAACACATGGACTGTAGGCAACAGTTTACTTCCTGGGCTTGTTGACATAGACAAGACCGACATTATCATAATTCCTACCGCTTCGGACTCAGCCCGTAAGTTAACTCCTATTAGCATTTCATTGTGAGCGAATCTTTCAAACATGGTAAGGAGCATCACATTTCTGGCTGATGTCAAAGATATTCAGGCCAATCACAACATACCGATTAGTTGGCCAATCAGGTACACAGAGCTTTTCAAATCAATGAGTTTTGTACAAAATCAAAGTGTTTGAGGAAAGCAGGATATCTAGAGCTACAAAAATGTACAGAATGTGGAAAATGTGTTTTTTTTTTATCATAAACCACGCAAACACATTGTTTAATACAGAATACAAAAAAATAATGTTGTTTTTAAGCAATGAAATAGGTGCACATTAAAGCAGGGGTCGGCAATAAACGTTGAAGAAAAGATTCAACACAAGACTGCAGAGGTGCGCTCTCACAAGGAGGCTTTTCCACACCTGAAGTGTGTTCTGCGTCCTCTTGAGGATCGCTGTCCACGCGCAGATAGTTCTGTTGCCGACCCCTGCCTTAAAGTGTCATTACTGTGGTAAGCCAGTAGAAAGTGCCAAAACAAAGCATTATATCATGCATTACTAATGACTTAATGAGAAAATCACATTTAAAGTATCCAGATTATTTAGTTTTTTTGCACCCTCAGATTTCATGTTTTTAAGTAGTTGTATTTTGGCCAAATATTGTCCTATCTTGACAACCCATACATCAATAGAAAAAATATTTATTCAACTTTCTGACAATGTATACATCTCAATTTCAGAAAATTAACCCATACGACTGGTTTTGTGGTTCAGCATCACAGAAAAACATTTTAAAGTTAAAGTTTTAAATCACTTTGTCAACATCTAAGAATAACTTACATAGCCAGTCTTCCCTTCTGGATCTTTTAAGTTTGGAAAGAGAGTTACAATTCCAAGGGCATACATCTCTCTTGTGGCCTTAAGTGGTATCCTTCTGCAATAATAAAAAAACATCACAATACTTTAAACTAGTTAAAACAATGTTTACATTAACTCATAATTTCTGATCAATCGCAGTGAGAAAAACAGCATCTCTGAAAGCTGTTCTGAAATGCAGTTTGCTGCTGTTTTGATGTATCAAGAGGTAGTAGTGTAAACGTTATTTTGAAATCGTTCTATAGTCAGCCTGTGAGATCACCGATAAACGATAGTATCAGGGGTGGGGCAATAGTTTACTTTTTTATTAATTTGTTCATTTTTAACTTAATTAAGGCACTTGATTGGTGGACAAAAAGATGCTGATTTACTCTTAAGGGCAACACCGTGAGGACCGCAACCTTCTTAAAACTGATGCCATTAATCCAAGCGCATCATTAAAGACAAGGCGCTCTGCAATTTCCTGCATGCCAGGGAGCAGAAACAAAGTGCAAAAACCTAAACCTCTCTAGTGCAAGGAAATGGTAGAACTCCATTATTAAAAGCTCATGTGCGAGGAAAAGTAAAAGGCAGCCCTATCAACTCAGAAATGAAGTGCAGTGTGGTTACTTGAGTACACTAAAAATAAACATTGTTTTTTTCTACTCACTTTACCTTACAGCTCGACATGGCATCAACGCAGCTTACAAAGTATACTCATCGCGGCTACGCGCGGATGGCCGCTTTTGACATGTGCACAATACAAATTTTTTTTATTCAAATGATTACTCTACCAGGCCGTCAAGGCAGCACTGAACTGATTTGGTGACATTAAATGTACACACAGTACATTAAAACATTTAGGATAGGTGAAGAAAAGTAGCCAATCCACCATTGCACAGACAAACAACAAGAAAACAAAGAACAGGAATCAAACATTATGGTGACAGCAATGCTCTACAGTTTCTCTTCTTGGAAGAAGTAAAAATTATAGAAGAAAAAACAATAATGCGTGTGCAAAAGCTGTCTATTTCCTTTGTATAATGGTTTGTAGTGGAGTGTCCCGTCTAAAAATTTTTATGCGCATGTGCTGTTGTACGCGGACAATACGCGCGGTCTCAAATTTTGGGCAGCACGCAGACGGCGCGTGTGGACCGTTCTGATGAACAAAATGACGTCATGCGGACATCCCTAGTATATCCAGGGTTTTACACTCCTAGATGAGACCAATTGCTTTATTGCACAATAAGACACACCTCAAAAACACACCCAGGGCTTACCCTTCTTGTTCAGTCATGTGTGCGGCCAAAATATTAATCATCTCCTTTCTTTTGGATATTGACAGATTGCCAGTGTCTTTATAGTGCTGCATCACTTCTGCACCTCCAGGTTTACTCTTGAGGATTTCTTCAATGGTCTAAACAGTCAATACAAACATTTAAGATTGACAATACCCTTATGCAACAAACATATATTTCTCAATATATTACATGACAATATATTCAATGTGTCTCCATATATTGTGAAATTTACAAAGTAATATATATCATGATATATTATATAAAAATATATTATATATATGTAAGTGATATATTGCAATATATTATACAATACTGCAATTATTGCCGTTTTCATATATTGATTAAATACATCTCATTATACTATTTAATATATCCCATAATATATTGGAAATATATGAAGTAATATATTGATGCATATATTCTAAATGTATGTATTAGATTGCAGTATATATTGGCAATATATGGAGTAATATGTTGATACATATATTTTAAATGTTTGTAATATATTGATACATATATTCTATATGTATGTAATATATTGCAGTATATATTGGCAATATATGGAGTAATATGTTGATACATATATTCTATATGTATGTAATATATTGCAGTATATATTGACAATATATGTAGTAATATGTTGATAAATATATTCTAAATGTATGTAATATATTGCAGTATATATTGGCAATATATGTAGTAATATGTTGATAAATATATTCTATATGTATGTAAAATATTGCAGTATATATTGGCAATATATGGAGTAATATGTTGATAAATATACTCTTAATGTATGTAATATATTGCAGTATATATTGGCAATATATGGAGTAATATGTTGATAAATATACTCTTAATGTATGTAATATATTGCAGTATATATTGGCAATATATGGAGTAATATGTTGATAAATATACTCTTAATGTATGTAATATATTGCAGTATATATTGACAATATATGTAGTAATATGTTGATACATATATTCTTTATGTATGTAATATATTGCAGTATATATTGGCAATATATGGAGTAATATGTTGATAAATATACTCTTAATGTATGTAATATATTGCAGTATATATTGGCAATATATGGAGTAATATGTTGATAAATATACTCTTAATGTATGTAATATATTGCAGTATATATTGGCAATATATGGAGTAATATGTTGATACATATATTCTTTATGTATGTAATATATTGCAGTATATATTGGCAATATATGGAGTAATATGTTGATAAATATAATCTTAATGTATGTAATATATTGCAGTATATATTGGCAATATATGGAGTAATATGTTGATAAATATAATCTTAATGTATGTAATATATTGCAGTATATATTGGCAATGTATGGAGTAATATGTTGATGCATATATTCTTTATGTATGCAATATATTGCATTATATTGTAAAATACATGAGTAATATGTTGATACATATATTCTATATATATGTAATTTATTGCAGTATATTGATAAATATAAATAATTGTCGCTTTTAATATATTGCACGTGAATATAATATATGTGTTTATATATCTCAAAATATGCAATATTATATTTACAAATATCCACCATATTGTATTCCGATTGATATGCAAAAATGTATTAACAATATATGTACAGATATAGTGTCACATGTATGTTTACTATATTGTAGAATATATTTTAAATAATATGTAAAATTATATAGAAATATATACATAAAAATATGTACACACATTTATACCACATATTAACACAGACTAATGGATAATCTATCAAAAGCCACCTTTATTTTCTTTTAATCAGGCACACATACTAAAACTAATTTGAGGTAGAGAGCTAAACAGACCTATTACAACCACAAGAGATTTTGCACATGGTCAGACAATGTGGTTTGCTTTACATTACATAAATGTCTTGCATTACATTAACATAAATTACATTTTAAAAGAGTGACATAAAACAGAAAATATACAAAATATAAATGAAAGCAATTTAAATTACAAAGGTCTATTTATTTCAAACTTTCAGCAGTGCCGTTATACAGTTAAAAATACAATATAAACAAAATGCACAGACAATAAAAGATAAATAAATAATAAACAAACTTTCAAGGAGCTTTGGCAATGTGAAAAAGCAAAGAAATAAATTACCAAAAGAACAGGCCTTTATCCTGGCTAGGAGTCCATCTTGGCTCTTCACTGGTTTAAATTACTTATATACCCATGCTTTTGCACTTCACCTGGTGTCTTAGCTCGCATATTCTACTGTTGATGGATTTTCTAACATCAGCTTTGGCCATGGAAACTGGTTTAAAACACCGTCTGTGGAACAAAACAACAACGATTACTCTCTCCCTTCTCACTCCTTCCCCTCTGGTTCACAAAAATCTCTCCTGGAAGAGATGCAATCAAAACTGGAAAGCACCACCTCTGAAAACTATGTACCTTGTAAAGCTTGAAGTTTTTCCTGGGTTGAGAGCATGTCTCCTTCTCAAGTTTTACTGGTGGTTAGCAAACAACTTTTAGGTGCATTACCGCCACCTACTGATTAGGAGTATGAGTTAGGACTATAGGTCAGGACCAGAGATGTATAAAGTACTAGGGACCCAGACTTGAGTAAAAGTACAAGTGCTCTATCAAAAAAGTGACTTGAGTAGAAGTTGAAGTGCTCTTTAAGCACAGCACTTAAGTGGAAGTACTAAAGTATTAAACATGTTTTGTACTTAAGTATTGCAAGTAGTTTATTTTAAAATATACTACTCAAGTACTGAAAGTAAAAGTACAAGTATTGTGTAATGTAGTTATTAAAGAAAACAGTCAAAAGTTTGAATATAATATTGTTTATATTATTTCAAATGTTTTAGCTAAAGGACACTCACAATTCCTTTGGCTGTAGCAGGAGTACAAAGACAGGACTGTTCAGATAATTTAGATTAATTTAACCAAATAATTAAATATTAGTCGATATAATGGTAATAGGTACAGTAAAGGTGCAAGGTGTTTCAATGAACTTAAGTTTCCTTCTTTCACGCACACTCGCCCTTTCTCACGCATTCTCTCTCTCTCTGTCTTTCTCGCGCACTTTGGTTCTCTATTTGTTTCACTTTGTCCACAACCCCGGCTCATATTTGGGAGTGAGAGGGAGGGAGGGGTCCGCCCTTCACTATCTCCGATTGGTTTAGAACACGATCTGTGTGTGTTTCTAATGTGTATCACCGCTCTGGCAGTGATAATGTGGGTTTGGAATGATTCGTAACATTTGAGTGTAACGAGTAACTATGCAGCACATAAAAAATGTATCGGAGTAAAAGTATTAAACTCATCGAAAATATGTACTGAAGTAAAAGTGGAAGTAGGAGAAAAAATATATACTTCAGTAGAGTACAGATACTGTCTTTTAGTACTTAAGTACAGTAGTGAAGTAGTTCTACTTCGTTACTATACATCTCTGGTCAGGACCTATCAGCCTCATTGTTGCTAGTCACAGGTATGTGTCCTTGTCCTCTCCTCGCGCCTGAATCTCAGCTTCCTACTCAAGCATTATGCTCCATCGCCTTTGGCACGCATTCTGGTTGAAGCAGTCGGTGCTGAGTAGAGTACTGACAAACGTAGAAAATGAAAGAAAGGTCTCTGCTGTTTCAATAAAACTGTTATTTGTGTAATGCAGATTTTTGTCTTTAATATTTTCTTTAGGCTATATGCCATGCATATTCATGAATATGCTGTAGTTGTTTATTTGGAAAGTAAAAATTGTTAAATCATATATACATACATACATACATACATAGCACATCCATATATTCATGGGCATTGCTAGATATAAAGCTCTACTGGGGCACAGGCCCCCCATTTTTTGCTGACTTTTTTGAAAGCCTGCTGTGTGCAAGAAGTGTGCAACACTTCTATACAATGTCCTTTGCTCAACCCACTATTCTACAGTTCAACAGTTACTGCAAAAGATACATATATACAAGTATAATCTTCGTTATACCTAACATTATTACACATTTCTTGAAACTATGCCTCATATTCTCAAAACAGTAAAGACAATTCCATAAAGTCTCACACAATACTCCAAACATCATATTTTCAGGTCAAAATGAAGCTCTACACTCAAAACCATTCACTCTTACTGAAATACCAAACTTTTCCCTCAGACAACACACACAAGCTTTCAAAAACACACACACTACAATATAGTATTACACACTTGTGCAATCAATTCAAAACAATATATCCAAAACTGGTAAGTTGCTTGTGGTTCTCCCCCTCAAAAACCTTTTCACATGACCAAAAAGACACAATCAATGTATGCATTTTTATTCATTCATGTGCTATACACAGCACAACTGTAAATTGTAATATTTCGCCTCAACATCCCGTCTTAGTTCTGGGTCAGGCCAGAGAATCTCATCCACATCACAGGCTATATTGGTCCTAGCCAAACAGCAAGGGTAAAATCCTCTTGCCTGATCCACCCCTTGCATTCATCTGCTGATATGTCTATCTGTATGGAAGGCAATTTGATGCATTTCTTTATTCCAGTAGCATAGTCCAACAGTGTATGCACACTAAAGTTACTGTATAGAGCAGTCTTACTGTAAGTACACCTATCTGTTTTCCTCCCTGAAGGCTCTGAAGATGGAGGCATAAGTAAAGCGACTCAAATTAGGCTTTACTCGTTGCTCAGCCTCCCTCATAGTCATACCATGGACCAGGACATGGTCAACTAGAGTGGCTTGTATTTCACCTTGAAATTGCTTGTCACCTTGCCCTTCATCTCCTTCCTCCTCTTTCACCACGTCCTCCTCCTCTTCCTCCTCCTCCACTATGTCCTCTTCCTCCTCCTTCACCACGTCCTCCTCCTTTCCCTCCTCCTCTCCCTCCTCCTATTCCTCTCCCTCCTCCTCCTCGACCTATTTCTTCATCATGTCCCCTCCCTCCTCCTTTACCATGTCCTCTTCCTCCTCCTTCACCACGTCCTCCTTCTTTCCCTACTCTTCTGCCTCTTCCTCTCCCTCCTCCTCTTCCTACTCCTCCTCGACCTATTTCTTCATCATGTCCTCTCCCTCCTCCTTTACCATGTCCTCTTTCTCCTCCTTCACCATGTCCTTCTTCTTTCCCTCCTCCTCTTCCTCCTCCTCTTCCTCGACCTATTCCTTCATTTCTCTGTGGATCCATTGTTTCAAAGCTCAATGAACAGATTCAGGCCCTTTTATGTATCTATTGAAGGATCTGATTGCTGTGTGTTCAATTTTGACTTTTAGTGTTTCCAGCTTGGTAATTGTTTGCTAAGCTGTGCTGACTTGAGTGAACAGTATTGAATGCTAGTGCTTTCCATATGACCAGATGGTGTAAGCACTGAGAAATGTAAGGATTTGTGTGTAGAGTTTTGAAGTAACAGTTCACCAAAACTGACTCATGTGTTAACCAAGGTGAAAAAGTAGTACACTTCCATAGTGTATTTTAAGTGCTTTATTTTCGCACACTAATTTTGTACTTAAGAAGTACTAAAGACAAATTTTTAGTATATTAAGATGTTCTTAAGATCATCTTAGTGTACTTCACTGTGCTATTTTGAGACACCATAAATATGAACTAAAATGTGCTAAAAATGTATTTAAAAAATGTATTTATGTACCACTTGTAGTAAACTTGAACCCATCTTTGTATAAAAGTTGTGTTCAAGATTAATACAAGTGTTAACTAAATAAGTTTTTTTATACAGAGATAGTATGTTAAAAGTGCATGTTAGTTCATATTCATGGTGCCTCAAAATAGCACAGTGAAGTACACTTAGATAATCTTAAGAACATCTTACATCTGTCTCAGCAACAATTCAATTCTACAGACTTGACGAGGTTTTCCTGAGATTTTTCCTCTAATGTTTCAGACCTGATCGGGTGAGGATGTAGTTTGTCTTACCTCCTTAAAACTCATCATCTCTCTTGTCTGCTTCGCTTTCCCTGCTTTGCACAAAACATGTTCATCTAAAGAAGCCAATAATGATCGAGTCAAAATAAGATTATTATTATTATTTAGAAACTTACTTTAGTCTAGTTATGTTTTCATAAGCTAACTCGCTTGGCGTCACCTTTTGAATGCGGTTGTGTGCAGATGAACGCAAAGACGTGCATGGACATGGATACGTGTGTGCACGAGTCAATGCGACTGCTTCGTCGCTTTTACAAGCGTAAATTGGGTAACTACATTGCATATAGATCCGTTTTTGCCGCGATTATCTTTGTATAGGAATACACTAGTTAACTGCTAAAATTTAAACTTGAGATTTACACCGGGACACAAAAGATTTACACTGGGGCATGTGCCCCAGTAAAAGGGATCTAGCGACGCCCCTGCATATATTGCAGTATATTAAATCATATAAAGACAAACTATTACATGGAAAAACATAGTGCCCTTTTTGGTCTTGGTTACAATATATTTTGTATCAATATATACATGTATGGTCTATTCATATACTGCAATATAATGGAAAATATACATATTAAATCCTATATATGGGAATATACTGCCTAATATATTACATGATATTTTCTATGCATATATTACAATATATTGGGAAATATAAATATTAAATCCGATATATGGTAATATATTGCCTAATATATTACATGATATTTTCCAATATACTGCAGTATATGTTTGTTGCATAAGGGTAGAACAGCAAAAATGTGTTAAACAGCAAATTATATTCTTTAAAAATGCCTTTATACAGTATATTTTGTTGAATGTTTGCACCAAACTGATCATGAGCCCCATTCACTTGCAAAGTAGGACAAAGAACACTATGGAAGTGAATGGGGCTCATGAAAGGTTTGGTTACAAACATTCCTCAAAATATCTTTGTGTTTATTAGAACAAATAAATTGTACAGGTTTGTAACAACATGAGAGTGAGTAAATGATTAGAGCATTTTCATATTTGGGTGAACTATCCCTTTAAAGGGGGGATGCATCTGAAAGCCAATGTTGACATCTGAAATCACCTAAACAAACACACCCCTAACCCAATATAATCTGTACCTTCTTTTAATAGACCTGCCCAACATATACGCAACCCAGGCAACGATGTCTGTTAGTAGACACGCCCCTTACTGTTGATTGGCTACAAGTGTGTTTTGGTAGTCGGCCCGACTCACTTTTCCAAAGTGTTTTTTAAAAATCATGCATCCCACCTGTAAAGGAAATTCGGAAATCAGTAAAAGAACATTGAAATCGGTTCATCTGTAGAAAGATGAGGTGCCTGGTTGCTGAAATCACATAGAGACAGAGCCCACCGCGTCATAATCTGAAAACCACGCCCATCGGGGGGAAAACAATCCATCTGTCTCCATTGACTTTGTATTGCGAGAGGCTTCCTCCTTGTCATTTCTGGCTTATAAGAAAAAACAGAATAATGCCTAAAAGCTGTTGTGTGACAGGATGTACAGCTAACAATACAAAAAACCCAGAAATAAGTTTTTATAAGCTTTCGACCCCAAAAAAATAACTGTTTAAAGACACAAAAGTGGAAAACATGCAACTTTTCATAGTACTACTATTAGTAGAACAGCGCCCACTAGAGGGAAACATAGTCGGCGATCCACTTTTTTCTCCTTAAAGGCTGAGTTTTACGGCTCGACAGCTTATAAAAACTTATTTCTGTTTTTTTTTTTGCTTTTTAGCTGTACATCTTGTCACACAGCAGCTTTTAGGCATTATTCTATTTTTTGTTATAAGCCACAAATGACAAGGAGGCGGCCTCTCGCAATACAAAGTCAATGGAGACTGCTGGATTGTTTTCCACCCGGTGGGTGTGGCTTCAAATTAGCATAACTGCACTCTGTCTCTATCCGCCTAGCTCAATTCTAGTGACAGCAGTGGCAGTTCACCCGTCACTCAAATGGCCACGCCCTTAATTATGCAGAACTTCAAGTTTTAATTACTTTGAGGCTTTATACATGCGGTACTTTACAGTCTGTTATTTGCAATGTTTCATTGTACACAAATCCACCATATGTTGAGCTGGGTGTGTTGATTGTTTACGCTGTGAGGTTTTTTAACTATAGCAACCGCTTCTCCTTTGGCATGTTTTGACAGAGACTACCGTAAAATACTTAGTATAAACACTTAGATAAAAGTGACAGTTAAGACGTTTGTTGCAACGGCCCTAAAGAATTCCTTCCCTCAGGTATTTTTTTCTCCCTCAAGGAAAGTTTTATGCAACGTTGTACCATGAGTTTTATTGTTTTGAAATCCATTCAGCCAATCTCCGGGTATGGTGGTATAGCTTTTAGCAAAGCTTAGCATTGCGATCAAAAATTACCAAAGAGTTTCAATATTTTTGTATATTATATAACTTGACTACAGCCAGACTTGGAGATTGGCTGAATGGATTCCAAAATGGTAAAATTGAGCTGTTTAACTCTAGGTGAGCTGAATAATGAGCCTATTTTCAAAAAAAAGATTTCCTTTAAAGGGGTAGTTCGGCCAAAAATGATATTAAACCCATGATTTACTCACCCCCAAGCTATCCAAGTTGCATATGTCCATCGTTTTTCAGACAAACACATTTTCGGATATTTTAGAAAATGTTTTAGATCTTTCAGTTAATTAAATGTGAAGTCACGGGTTCCACGACCTTTAAGTCCAAAACAAGTGCGTCCATCCTTCACAAAATAAATCCAAAGGCTCCAGTATGATAAATAAGGATGCACCGAATATTCATCAGCCGAAAATGGCCCAAAAGAGCATTTTCGGCTTTCGGCCGAAAGACTTTTATCACCGAAACAATGCGGCCGAAATGTTGTGATGACGCAAACAGAAACCGCAACCTGGACTTGCTTATTTGAAGCAACATGTATGCGCCGTGGATGTATTTAACCGCAAAAAGGCGCTAAAGTACGCACACTTTAGCGCCTGTGTCCGGTCCAGACGTGATCATCACAGTGAGTATGCCCTTCAAAGATCAGAACTCTTGATGTGTAAACTTTAGAGAGAGTCGCGCAAATCTGTCTCATACTGTATAGTCCATTAACATACATGTGCTGAATAAAGCAATGAAAAACAACGTAACGTTTTTATGCTGCGCTGTTTGGGATTCGCCTTCGTTCTCTGTGTGCGCGTGCGTTTAAGTGCCCTCAATAGTGCACACACAAGTGAGACGCAAACAAGCAAACGTAAAATCTTTCTGTTA
This sequence comes from Paramisgurnus dabryanus, assembly GCF_030506205.2. Lineage (NCBI taxonomy): Eukaryota > Metazoa > Chordata > Actinopteri > Cypriniformes > Cobitidae > Paramisgurnus > Paramisgurnus dabryanus. Next base: position 29,062,944 of record NC_133354.1, read on the forward strand.
TTGACAGGGCACATATAAACAAAATTATCTCCAAAGTATTCTTTTTCTAATAAAAACATTTGTTTATGTCTTAAGTGTATGTATAGATTACAGTCAGAAACCAGTCTCTGCTTATTTAAAGAGACAGTAACCTCAATTAACCTACTTAAGTCTAACAAAGAGACAAATAGCTCTAAAAATAATAATATATTTAATTTATACAATAAAGACAGTGTTATGACTCATTTAATTCGATTTCTGTACCTAATGTTAGCCCTTATTAATGTGCAGCTTTGTTCTTTTTTATAAATGTTTGTAATTACTTTATTTGTTATTAGATTTTCCCCACCCCCTTTTTGCTGATCTGAAAAATAATCCGATCCGTGCCTCAAAAACTGTAATGTGATCTGAACCGTGAGTTTTGTGATCTGTCACACACCCCTAGTAAAGGTAGTACACAGTGATGGCCATAAATGCATTTGTACTAATAATTGGCATAATACTTTATTTCGGCGTTTCGGTTTTTCGGCCTTGGTTTCCTCGTTTTCGGTTTCGGCCAAGAATTTTCATTTCGGTGCATCCCTAATAATAAACAAAGGTCTTCTGGGGGTAATCCGTGCAGTGTTGTTGTAGAAATATCCATATTTAAAACTTTATTAACCAAAATAACTACCTTCCGGTAGCGCCACCATCTTAGTCATGTCCACATTCAAGATCAGAGCTTTATGCAGCCTACGGAGGCTACTCTGCTGCTGCTCTGTGCCCCGCCCTCCGAATTTGTCATACGTCACTAAGAAAAGTGCGTAAACTACGCTAATACTCTCTCCTGAATTCAGAGGAGTCTAAGATGGCGGCGCTACCGGAAGGAAGTTATTTTGGTTTATAAAGTTTTAAATAGGCCTGCACGATTCGGAGAAAAAATCTAATTGCGATTTTTCTGAACAAAATTGCGATTCGCGATTTGAAGTGCGATTCATTAGTATATAATAAAAGAGCTACATCCAGGTTTGTTGTGGTGGTTTTAATAGCACCAAAGAAAGATGCTGTGCTACTGTTTATTTAAAACCTCTTAAACATTGTACCAAGTTGTCTGCAGGACTTTGCTCTTCTGCAGACAAACTTTTTTTAATCTAAGAACATTAAAATACAATTTAACAAAATTTTATTGAAAGTTTTATTTAAAATAACATATAGGCCAATGTATTTTGGCTGTCACTACAACAATGCTTCTGACAAGCAAATGTTTAGTTTTTTCTTTTTATCATAAGACTATACTCATCTTGTTTTACTTTTCAGGCATCTGTAATAAATGTAAATATATTAGTTATTAGTAGGGATGCATCGATACCGATACTGGTATCGGGTATCGGCCTCGATACCACATATTCTAAAGTACTCGTACTCGTTAAAAGTCCCCCGATACCAGGGATCGATACCACGGTCTGAGAAATGTCTATGTTTGAGTGGAGTGTAAGGGGTTAATGCCTCTTGTGTTGTCCAAAGAGGCAGAGTTTACAACAAACTGGAAAACTAGTCACTTGTTTTTTTGTTAAATTATATGACTAAAGCTGTTACCTGTAAATTTGAATCATGTTTTTTATTAAGTACTCAGTATCGGTATCGGCAAGTACTGAAATGCAAGTACTCGTACTCGTACTCGTATTCCAAAAAAGTGGTATCGGCGCATCCCTAGTTATTAGAATCTATGATTTAACATAAGCAAAAAATACAAATAAAACACTGCACAGTCCTCACTGTAGGATTTTAAATGTGGAGCTGCAGAAGCTTGTTCAGTTAAGAGTAAGGAGTGATTTTAATTTTTGGTGTGTAATAAACATTTCTGACACTGAAAGCACCAGGTTACTGTCACTTTAAGACACAAAACAGCTTTAAAACTGCTCTGCTTCAATATACTGATAAACATCCAGCTGTTTATGTTCACTTAGACAAGAAAGAAAACTTAAGTTTAGTGATCACGCGTGTGCTGACTGCTCTCTGTGTGCGCGCTTCATGAACCCTCGTGCCTGTAAATATTCAAAGCGGTGCAGATGTGCGCGTGCAAGAAAGTATAATGTACCTCTTTCGTCTGCTGTGTTCCGGGCTTTAATGAAACCTGCTTATAGTCTGATGAGGCGCTTTTCATTGTTTGCGATGCATGACGAGAAACGGACGTATATACACACCTTTCTTTAAGTTCAACATTACACAAAAGGGAAATGTTTTCGCGCATTTCTGTCCTTTCATTTGCCGATTAATGAGTTATAATGGGTTTTTAAAATGACTGAATCCAAAATCTGCCAACTTCATGACATTCCGCGTTGTGCAGTTAATTCCATTTGTATGCATTTCGCGATTCTGTCCGTGTTTTCCGCATCGCGGAAATCATATGGCCGTACACTTTGTTGAGGAGTTGAACTGCTGCTCTCTCATGTTTTCCAAATGGTGTTATCTGACGTGTAGTCAGCACCTTAGTGTTATCGCACTCTATTGGTTTAAACTGCATCAAACTAAAAATGCGCATGAATCGAACTGTCAAAAACTGCGTACTAGATGATTGTTATATTTGATCGTTTTGAATCGAAATAATCGCAGCTCTTGCGATTCAAAAATCGCATCCATTCACATCGTGATTTCGGTTTAAAACGATTAATCGTGCAGCCCTAGTTTTAAATATGGATATTTCTACAACAACACCGCGCGGATTACCCCCAGAAGACCTTTGTTTATCATCCTGGAGCCGTTTGGATTTATTTTGTGAAGGATGGACGCACTTTTTTTGGACTTGAAGGTCGTGGACCCCGTGACTTCACATTTAACTAACTGAAAGATCTAAAACATTTTCTAAAATATCCAAAAATGTGTTTGTCTGAAAAACGATGAACATATGCAACACAGACAGCTTGGGGGTGAGTAAATCATGGGTTTAATATCATTTTTGGCCGAACTATCCCTTTAAGTCACTTCCATATTGGCTTCATCAGAGAGATCGGAACGGTTGCCCCTCGGGAAAAAACACATAAGTAAATAACATTTATATAATTGCAAAGAAATCAACTGGGTCATATTCCTTCTCCAACCAACCTCTTTTGCAGTTTTGGAATCATCCGCCCTGGATTTCTTGGAAGGGCAGGCATAAGTTTCGTTGTCTTTAGTACATTCAGTAAAGGTTGACTTACTGACAGATTTTTCATCAGTCCGCGGGGAGGACAGCTCATGAGCAGAATTGGAATCTGTATATAAAAATGACATTCACAAACGGATGTGCATTTGAACACCACTACAATTTTAAAATAAAGACTCAATAAATGTCAATAATTACCATCATTAGTATGTATATTAAAGCACATGCCCCTTTCAGCAACAAGATCAGGAAATACATCCATGTCAACTTCTGTAGAGGTGTCATCTGTTACCGTAACAGGTGTCCGCTCGGAGATGGAAAATGCTTTTTTTGCTGTGAAACAACTTTATTACTACTCTAAGAAATACAATTTACCATAAAGACACCATAAAGTAGTTTGTACATTTGCTGTACTGATACACTTAATTCACAGACTTACCTTCAGTGACAAACTCCATAAAGCATGGCTCTTTGAGTTTTACATACTTTCTTATACCTTGGTACTGCGTTCTTGCCCTTACTGTCCAACCTGTGCAAGGTAAACAAACTTGAATGCATAAACCAGACACAAAAATCTGATAAAAAAAGATTTTAATATTAAATGGACATGGAATAAAAATACAATGTGACAATTGTATGTGACCCAAGAAAATCTGTTTAAAACTTTTTATCTATCAACATTTTTACATAGGCTAATCAAAATGTCATTATCATTACATTGTCAAATATTAATTTGACTAACGTTGGTTTTTCAAAGGTTTAATATACAAAGAGGGCGGATTGTCCCCTTTCATCTCCTTAAAAACACGTCATATGTAAACTGAGCTTAAAGTTTAACGATTAAAATTCTCTTAGGCCCACTCACCTAATAACGCATAATGTCCTTCTTACACTTTTAAACGTGACAAATATGTCAGTTGGTAGAAGAAAAGCGAAGACGTCCTTATTGTTTAACCAAATTATTACATTTAGCACAATGAAAAGGAACAAGTTAACGTTACTTACATCTGTTATCTCTGCCGTCCTCCATTAAAGAATTGAGAAGTCTTACCGCTTCGCTTTCACCCATGGTGATGTCCTATGAATTTGAGGGGCAAAATAAACTTTACCATGGCAGTCTTATAATTCACTAAACATTAAGCACATTTTAAAACGTATCTCAGTTTTACCTGTAAATATGTTCAGAGTTTAAGACTGCAGCCTGAAGTAGTAAGCGCGCGAAATAAACCTGAGGTAAAAACACCGACAGAGTTAACGTCAACTAACGTTACGTATGCTACAAGCCAGCTTTTTTATGTGTTTTTAGTTTAAAAATGATTACTTAAAGTTGATAACTTTTGTTAAATTTGATACTCCTCATTAATAATGAAATGTTTGGGTTAGTGTTGTCAAAAGACCCGGTACTTCGGTACCAAGCCGGTACTAAAAAAAAAAAAAGTTACGGTTCCACGTTTTTTTAAGAACCGGGTACCCGGTCAACCCGGTTCTTGATGCGCAAGGTGCGCACGCAGTCGCGTCCTCGTTATATAAGCACTGAGACATGGCGACCGGCGGTGCTGCTGATGCAGCGGCGGCTCAGAATCCACTTGTTGAGAAGAAAGGAGGAAAGAGCCACGTATGGAGATATTTTGGGTTTGCAGCTGATGACAAGGGTAACATTATAGATCCCCAAAAACCAGTTTGCAGAAGATGTCACCGAAGTTTTCTCTCAAGAGGAGGAAACACTTCAAACTTAATAAAGCACCTTAAAGACAGGCATCCGGATCTAATGAGAGAGTTTAAGCAGGTAAGTTTCAATTTAATTTTGTTCTTAGAGCTTCTGTTATGAATATTATGCCGTATTTTAATTTGAGTGTCGGGTTGAAAATGGATCGCTGCTTGCGCAGTTAATCGTTAGCATAGGCGCGGCTAACGCTAATATAATGCGTATTAGAAAAAAAGTTTCTTCATTAATCATTTATTGCTCCTATAACTTTTGTTAGGGTAAAAAACAGACGAACATTGTGGTATTTGCTATCTTTTACACACCAGAGGATTTTTAAATGACTCGTGTATTCAAAATATGTGTTAGAAAATATACAAATGTATGGTTAATATTGTTTTTGTCATTAAGCACTTCTAGGCTTAATCTTGGTTAAATATTTTTTAGCAAGTTTAAAAAAAATGAATTCATTTAGGAATAAATTAAAGTTAGAATTGACTAAAACACGTGTTATCTCCTGTATAGTTTGATAACACTTTACCATAATATATCATTTTCATGCTACATCAGCTTACAGTGAGTGAACATATATTTTTACGACATTAATTAAAACAACATTTACAAATATTAATTAATGTTAACAGATAAATAATTTTGATTTTAGAAAATATATTTTTGATCAACCCTAAGAAAAATAATTGCTATTTAACTTTTTTTTATTGTTTGGTCATGTTATCTAATATCATCCAACTAATGGAATAGCATTTTAAATTGTTTTCAATAATACAGTTTTATCTATGTAACAGTGATATACAGTACACTTTATCTGCACACTGTAATTTACCTACATTTATTATAAAAGCTAAGGTTTGTTACTGAAAAATTGTGTTTTAGCTAGTGTCAACAATTTAATGTAGCATTTGGTCAGACTCAAGTCTATTGCTTTACTTGAGTATTTTTTTATTTTACAGCTGCAGACTGAGGATGATCATCAAACACCTCAGCAAACTCTAAAACAGACAACAGTTACAGATGCTTTTCAGCAGCAGCAGAAATATGACAAAAACTCACCTGAAGCAAGAAAACTTAACCGAGCTGTTGCAGAATTTTTATGTACAGATCAAGTGCCCATTTACACGGTTGAAAAACGTGGATTCCAGCAAATGCTTCATCACCTAAACCCAAAATACCAGCTTCCAAGCCGAAACTTTTTTATGTACACAGAGATTCCCCGCCTGTACAATGAAACGAGGGATATCATAATCCAGCATCTCGGAGAGAAACCGTTTTACAGCTGCACAACAGATCTTTGGACAAGTAGAACTGCAGACACTTTTATGTCTGTAACTCTGCAGTACATTACCAAATTGTGGGAATTGCAATCCTGGTGCCTTGGCTGTTGTGGTCTCAACACAGATCACACTGCTGAAAGTTTGAAGGAGGCCTTTGAAGAGAAACTTGAAGACTGGAATTTGGACATCATAAGAATGTCAGGCATCACAACTGATAATGCCACAAATAACAAAAAAGCCTTCGAAGACTACACCTGGATTCCTTGCTTTGGACACAATCTCCATCTTGCTGTAAATAAGGCATTAGAGATTAGCAGGGTGTCTGCATCGCTGTCAAGGCTCCGAAAAACAATCTCTGCCTTTACAAGATCCCCAAAACTTTCACGTCAGCTTGTCAAAAAACAGAAAGATCTCTCCTCTCCAGACCATAAACTCATTCATGATGAACCCACTCGCTGGAATTCTTCATACGATATGGTGCAACGTTTCTTGGAGCAACAGCAGGTTGTCTGTGCTGTGCTGGCTGAAGACAGGAAAAAATGGTATCTGATGCCAAAAGACACGGACATTACAGTTTTAGAAACTGTTAAAGCAGTTCTCGAGCCTCTCAGTCCTTTTACAGATGCACTTAGTGGGGAAAAACATACCATCCTGTCCTCAGTCTTGCCATTGCTTTGGAAGATATATGATTGTCTCAGTTATGAACAAAGTGACTCTGCATTAACCCAGGAGATGAAGGAGAAGATAAACGAGTATCTTCGTCATCGCTATGATAACCTGCAGCTACAGCTTCTTTTAAACACTGCAACTTACCTTGATCCAAGATTTAAGAACAGCTTTGTTTCTCTTAAGGATGATGTGAAGCAAAGTCTCCTGGATGAGGTGAAGAAAATGGGCAATGATGGAAATGTATCTCAAGTTTCTGGAGAGTCAAGTCAAGTGAGGCCTTCTAAAAAATCCAAAACTGACCTGAAGCAACTTCTCTCCACCATACAAGGGGAAAGGAAAGAAAAAGGAGAACCAGCATCCTCAAGTCAAACACAGCTTACTGCAAGTGACGAGTTAAATGGTGAGTTCTTGGTGTACAGTCAGATGCCTGAGGTCAGTGCTGAGGATGATCCACTTTCATGGTGGAAAACAAATATGGGTACACTACCTCAACTATCAGAGTTTGCCAGGAAGTATCTGTGCATTGCTGCATCAAGCTGTTCATCTGAAAGAGTATTCAGTACTGCAGGGTATATTGTAAGCCCAAGACGCTCAAGACTGACTCAGGAACATGTTGATATGTTAGTGTTTCTTTCAAAAAATCTGGAAATGACAAAAAAGTTACCCAAGGAAAATTAACATCAAAGTTCTTTAAATAAATGTAAGCCAGTATTGTTTGGTGTGAAACTTTAAGCAAAGAGTAAGTGAAACTTTTTTTTGTTCTTTTCAATGCTTGTAATTTATTAAGATGTTATTTAGTTACTCAGATGTTTACAATCCTTGAAGTACTTGAATAATGCCATTGTTTTGTTTACATTTTATATTATTTCAGTGTTACTCAGTCATGGCATATTTTGTTACATTTATAAAAATGTTTAATGTTATAAGAAAAGTGTGTTAAGTAATTTGTGTGTTTTTGTTTAACTTTATTAATAAAAAATAGTGTTTTGTTTGAATAACATGTTTTTGTGTTTTGCTTTGGTACCGGAATTGGTACCGAGAACCGTGAATTTTCACTGGTATCGGTACCGAATACTGAATTTTTGGTACCGTGACAACACTAGTTTGGGTAAAATGTGCAGTCCAAATGTTTCAGCAAATGAATTTTCATACAAACAGTTTAATACTAAGGTAAATACGAGTTGTTTATGATAATGCAAGTTAAAAAAATAAATCACACGTCGATAAAGTCATACAATAACTTACCTTAGAAGAACATTCTCCGTTGTGTGTGCAGACGACAAATCCATTCAGTGAAGATGATGACGCTACTAGGCGGCGGGAAAGTCGTATAGGCTCTGCACATGCGTAGATGTTGTGTGCGTTTCAGTTAGTCTGTTCAGTAGGCAGGGCCAAACATGTTTTATTATAAAGATATGTAAGGGTCTGTAGTACTTCCAGTAACTTGGGAAAGCGCAGATAAAAATAGAGAAGCACCCAATGAAACCCAAAAACAAGTACGCATCGATCTTCCCATCTATGTTCGTTTTTTATGCTTTTTTTTTTTATCTGAAGGCTGCAGCTTCCGGATGTAGCAGTTGTATACACGTCTTCAAGGCTGTCTTATTTCAGAATAAAAATTATAAAGTTCACTATAATCCTCGTAAATTGTTGTAATATGCGTATGACTTGCGAATGTAATGCTCTGTTAATTTTAATTATAAACCAGGCTTGATGACATATGCAGCCTGCATATGCGACCTCCGGAGGCTGCAGCCTTCGGATTGAGAAACGGCCTCACCGGAAATCACGTGACCCTTATACCCAGGCTCGCTTAGCTGATCAATAGACGTAATAACTGCTTTTCAATATTTGTTTCTGTTTTACAAAATGTAGTTTTAAGTCTAGTTGAGGCGAGAATGTGGATGTGTAAACTTCTAATTTACGGTCAGTTAATAAATATAGCGCTTATTTAAAAGTCTGCTCAGCTGATGTCGGAGATTTTGAGTTCCAAGTTCGACCAGCGGGGGGACAGCGCTCATGTATCCCGCCGAGGGCGCCTCATCTCGGACACTCCTGATATTTGCGCTGGCTCTGATGTGCCCGTGTCTGTCAAAAACCCCTACAGCACCCTCTTGCCTTTTTATAAAACATAATAATGAAAGTGTTTTGAATGACTGGTTGGATCACTAAAGTATTAAAAGATTTTAAAGAAATTAACAGCTTCAGCACCACAGATAGTATTTGAAACTGAGTTCAGACATGAATGTGTTGGTTCAAATCCACGTTTTTCTTTTTTCTCTTATCATATATCACTTTGAAAAGGCATTTTTTGCAATATAAATAAAGAAGATGTTCAAATTAAAATAAAAGTGTCTAACGTGAGTGTCTATTAAGACTAAGGGTTAGGGGGCAGTGTACAAAAGGGTAGTCTATTATCCTCCTAATAATTCATCAATTTATTAATTTTAATAAATATGATAATTTACACATTTTATTTTTGCATCCTGTTAATGTACAAACATACTGAAGTGCAAAGAGTATCTGCTAATATAAAGTGTTTATAGCATCCATTGTAAGATTTGCCACTTTTATGCAAAACTCAATAAAAATATTTGAATAATAATAAGATTTGCCACTTTTGCACAGTTTAACTATAATATAATGTCAAAAGCATCTAAAGCTATATGATAAACTGTATCATGTTATAGGGAGCAATGGAACTGTTTGAGACACATGGCACGGCTTGACTTTATGTTAACACCCAAAAAGAACACTGCGTATTAACACTAAACAAGTGTTAAAGCCTGAAATATTTGTAACTGAACACCGGATTTTAACGCTGGCTGCCCAACACTAAGTTTATATCACTCAATAATTTGCTGTGCATGTTTCTTTCTAAGGCTAATAAAGTTAACATTTGTACAGCCACAGTATTACTACAAATAAGCCAGAGGGTCAGTGTGGTTAAACTCCACCCTCCAGCATGCAATGGGTTGTGGGCAATATTAGCCGTTAGAGTGTGCATTGATCTGCACTTTGAATTCTAGCCAGAAATAGTAGACCATCCGGGTATCTTTGGGATACTCATTTCAACATACTATGATTTGGGACGTACTAATTCTAGTTTCGAATACTATTTAGGATGGATATTATGCGAATTGGGACTCAGCACGTTTTATATGGAACAAACAGGAAGCGAATACAGGAGTAAGTGAGAATCCATAGTCTGGTGTGTGGAGTGGGTGCCACATGGTGGTAGGATGAATGGTAACGTACCATTCATTATAATATGGGCCATACTCGTCATTATCTCTGTCATCATTTCTTGCCCTTTTTGCAAAAAGCCCAGATTTTTTTACCTGGCTTTGGTAAATGGACTGCATTTATATAGCGCTTTTAACAGACCTATGGCCATCCAAAGCGCTTTACAATTAGCCTCACATTCACCCATTGGCAATGTCCAGCTCGTCTGGAGCAGCTGGGGTTAGGTGTCTTGCTCAAAGACACTTCGACACTTGGTCCAGTGGAGCCGGGGATTGAACCACCAACCTTCCGGTTTGTAGACAACCTACATGAACCGCTGAGCCACTGCCTTTGAGTGCCTGATTCACAGATGACTCGATGAGTTTAGTGTTTTCATCAGTAGTTTCAATCGTTCATTAAAATTAATCGGTTCAAACGATTAATTAGTTTGCAAACAGACATTAGCCGAAATAGATGCGTTGTGTGCTTATCCCAGCTGGACATCGCAAAACATTTGTGTAAACGAGACAGAAAACATTTCCGTGCTGTACAGGATTTGGTTCTCCGACATTTTACAATTTTGTATATGTTTTAATAAAATGCTTAGTTTAGAGAGTGTGCGCATGCATGGCAGGGCTTTCTGCTTTTTCTCTCACCTGCAGTAATCAAGATTATCACTCCTTAATTACATTAAATTATCAAAAAAGGCTTTGGCGGTACAAACATTTGTTTTGGTTAAACAAATAAAACAAAGGCAGGAAATACCCTGCAAAAAATAACACTTATAATAACAGTAAAATAATTTGTAAGCTCTTGCAGGCCACATAAGTAAAATAATTTGTAAGCTCTTGCGTGCCACTTTAAATGAGTGGTTCAGGCATAAAATGGCCCGTGGGCCTTGGATTTGACACCCCTGTATTAAATTCTTGAGAAGCAGTACACATTTAATGCATGACTGCCAGTGAATGGTTATGGTTAAATATAGCATCTTATCAACATGTTACGATCTTATCAAAATAAGTTGAAGGTTTTGGTCCTCACAAATCCTTGTATGCCCTATAATCTCTATGTGCTGTCACAGGGGAAATAACGCAAAGCACCCAAGGATATCAAAAATATGTCAGAGCTTGCATGTATTTTAAATCAGCTTCAAATCAAACTTCACAGGTTGAGTCTACTGTATAAGCAAAATTCTGTTCTTTTTGGTAATTCCCACTACAGCGTTTAATTTTCTCATCCTGATAGTATTGTATATGATTAACATATTTTCATTGTTTTTAAAGATAACGTCAGGTGAGTTCTACCGGTTTTTCTTTTTTAAATAAAGGACTGTATTCCTAAGTCAAGTTCCAGCAACATAGCATGCAGATCCTGTAAGTGCTGTGCGGTAAACAGCTTATAGTTATATTTTTAGGGATCTGGCAGATGCTTGTGCACAAAGTGCTGTATGCATGAATTAATTCGGATTACATCCGAAACATGATCAACCAACCAAATTCTTTCTGAAAAAAAGAGAGTAAGAAACAGCATAATGTCTTCCCATGCAGTAGCTGTAATTTTTTTAACATTTTAATGTATTTTAAAAGAGCAGGCAATTACACATTTAAAGTAACATAAATGTTACTCAACACACAATGATCCCATTTTGCAACAGCCTGATTCCACTCCTAAGACACATCTAAAATGCATTTTCTTGCAAAAAGCCTCTATAGAGGTAATTACTGTGTTTCAACAACAAATCTAAAAAACAATATGTAGGCATTTAAAGGGCATCAAAATGTTAACTGCACAACTTCTCTACAAACGTTAACCATATATCTTCTACAAATAGGTTTTGCCTGAAAAAGCACACATTTTTTTCTGTAATTAAGAGCAAGGGTGCCCTTACAGACACAATGCGAGTGACTAACTATGTCACTAAAATCAAGAATCTGCAACCAAACTAGATTTCCTGCAAGAATTATCAATCAAGGTTACTTATGCATTCTAGGAGCATGTGACATTTGGGCTGAAATTGATCTGAGCTTGCAGTCTGTGGCGAGGGAAATAAACAAGTAAAAATCAAAGAAGTAGGTGCCTGCATGAATCTTAAACACCTGACAAGTTGGCATTTGCAGGTCAGCCTAGTAAGAGTTTGGCAGTGGAAATCTGTCTGTACTGCCTTGCCATCTAAAAACCTGAAAGATATCAGATAAGGGAATAAAATAAGTGTCAAACACGCAATTCTGAAATGAATTATTCAAGTTAAAAAATATATATTTTACAAGTGCTGCACATTTCATACAGTATGAGAGTCAAATGAGCAATCAGGTTTGTCATTTGAGAGAATGAAAGAAGGGAAAGGAATCCTGTCATTGTGCACAAATTTGTAGAGAAAACATATCTGTGCTGTTTACATTTGTATTTGTGTTTTCATTGTAATTATAAATAGATTTTCTACAGATTTAATATAGATTTAGTATTGTAATGGCATTTTAAATGTAGTTTGTCTTTTAATATATATATGGCTAAATGCAGATTCCACTAGTGATGACATAATCATCAAATAGTAAGGATCCATTTCACATGCTGGCATGCAAAAAATCACTAGGGTACAACACCTTGTTCATGAGGATATTCTAATGTTAAAAATGTGCCCACTTGACCTGCAGAGTGAACCCAGAACAAATGAAAAGAAACTGCAGGTTTAATCTCAATGGCTTATGTCTATCAGCTCACAAGGTGCTGCCATCCATCATGAGTGTAGTGATCTAGACACAGTCTCAGGGATTGCTCTGAAACCTCCCTCTATAGTTCACTCAGGTTAGTATAATTGTTTCTGAACAGATGTTGACTGCATGCTGATAGACAAGCAGGCCAGACGAAACTGCATCTAGTGTTCAAGCCCACCAGCAGGGGTCACTGTTCAGCCTTTATTTGACCATAAAATATGGGTCTATAGAGTGTGCACACAATCAAAATCTGCATTATAATGTCCCGCAATTTAAATTCTCTGGTTGAACCGGCTCTGCATGTGGATAATTGTATCATTAAGAGATTTCGCTTAACTGGAAGCTCATGAAGGTAGCTGTTTGTAAGGCCCTAACCATTCTACTATCATTCTACCAGCTGATCTTAATAGTTTTACAAATAGCGCCTTACGAACTGCGGCCCATAGTGGAAGTTCCGACATACGACTACTGACATCACAGGTTCGCTGTTTGAGCGGTTACAGATCAGAAAGATTTTACTGTTCAAGACTGATTGGAAGGGGGTATGTTTGACCAAGACACTGAGGTCTCACCAATTCCGCTTGTGACACGTACAAGGCGCTTGTTTTTACTGCTCTATATACTGTATATTGTAGTGATTTTGATGTAATGTTGTTTTAATCTTAAATCTTTGACCTGAGGGCAAAAAACTCAAACTCATCATACAATGGATGCATACATTATAAAAAAATGTCATTTTTCATTTTCAGAGCATCTATTTTGATAGTTGTTTTAGGCCTATCATATGGGTAGCCTACCTAGTAATTTACACTGTTTAATACTTTCCTCAACAGATTTTTTGTTGCACTGTAGCATTTCCAAACCACTAAGTGATACAAAAGGTCAAACACTCTTAATACAAGAATTGTAAAATACTTTAAACAAGGGAAAACTTACCTTCCATGACACATCTTCCTAAGGAAGTTTCACTTTTGCTGAGTATTTTTGAGCACAGCTGCAGTCCATTTATCCCACCTCAATTCATGGTCTAGAACAGTGGTTCACAACATTTTTCACCTCAGGCCCCCCTAGTTGCCCACAACAATATTTGAAGGCCCCCCAATCAACTCAATTTGTTCCCAATTAAATTAACTAGAACTTGGAATGACTAGAGAGATGTATATTTGCTACTAAATAAGAAACATCTTGATTTTTGCTTGTTTTAGCTTCAATTAATGCTTGTTTTGTCAAATTTTCATCTTTTGTCAAATCTGCTGAGGCCCCACTGGGGCCCCGATCCCTGGTTTAGAGACTCTGGTCTAGAACAGTGGGTCTCAACGTCATTTCTGGAGGCCCACTGCGTTGCACATTTTGTATGTCTCACAATCAGTTCAGTTTAAGGAGATTTCTACTAATGAGCTGATGATTTGAATCAGGTGTGTTAAATAAGGCGACATACAAAATGTGCAGAGCAGCGGGCCTACAGGAATAATGTTGAGAACCACTTGTCTAGAACAACACTCAGATTTTTATACTCCTTAACGCTCTGAATCTGCTCCCCTTTGATGGTGGTCACACTCGCTAAGGACTTCAATAATCAATAATCATTTCTTTAATTCAATTAAATGTAATTTATATAGGGCGTTCACAATTGGGCAACCAGAGAAAGCACAGAAAAACCAGAGGACAATAAAATTAGCAACAGCGGCTAAAATTAAACCGTACTAGTGAGCGGAGTATTAATGTAACATATAGTACAACCCCAAATCAGAAAAAGTTGGGACACTGTAGAAATTGTGAGTAAAAAAGGAATGGAATAATTTACAAATCTCATAAACTTATATTTTATTTACAATAGAATATAGATAACATATCAAATGTAGAAAGAGAGACATTTTGAAATGTCATGCCAAATATTGGCTCATTTTGGATTTCATGAGAGCTACACATTCCAAAAAAAGTTGGGACAGGTAGCAATAAGAGGCCAGAAAATTTAAATGTACATATAAGGAACAGCTTAAGGACTGATTTGCAACTTATAAGGTCAATTGTCAACATGATTGGGTATCAAAAAGCCTGTCAGAGTTGCAGTGTCTGTCAGAAGTCAAGATGGGCAGAGAATCACCAATTCCCCCAATGCTGTGGCGAAAAATAGTTTTCTGAGTTTCTCAGAGAAAAATTGCAAAGAGTTTGAAGTTATCATCATCTACAGTGCATAATATCATCCAAAGATTCAGAGAATCTGGAACAATCTCTGTGCGTAAGGGTCAAGGCCGGAAAACCATACTGGATGCCCGTGATCTTCGGGCCCTTAGACGGCACTGCATCACATACAGGAATGCTACTGTAATGGAAATCACAACATGGGCTCTGGAATACTTAAAGAAAACATTGTCGGTGAACACAATCCACCTTGTCATTTACTGTTGCCGGCTAAAACTCTATAGGTCAAAAAAGAAGCCATATCTAAACATGACCCAGAAGCGCAAGAGTTTTCTCTGGGCCAAGGCTCATTTAAAATGGACTTTGGCAAAGTGGAAAACTGTTCTGTGGTCAGACGAATCAAAATTTGAAGTTTTTTTTGGAAAACTGAGAAGCCATCCGGACTAAAGAGGACAAGGACATCCCAAGTTGTTATTAGCGCTCATTTCAGAAACCTGCCACTCTGATGGTTTGGGATGGCATGAGTGTGTGTGACATGGGCAGCTTACACATCTGGAAAGGCACCATCAATGCTGAAAGGTTTATCCGAGTTTTAGAGCAATATATGCTCCCATTCAGACGTAGTCTCTTTCAGGTAAGACCTTGCATTTTCCAACATGACAATGCCAGACCACATACTGCATCAATTACAACATCATGTCTGTGTAGAAGAAGGATCTGAGTACTGAAATGGCCAGCCTGCAGTTCAGATCTGTCACCTACAGAAAACATTCGGCGCATCATAAAGAGGAAGATGCGACAAAGAAGATCTAAGACAGTTGAGTAACTAGAAGCCTGTTTTAAACAAGAACGGGACAACATTCCTATTCCTAAACATTGGTCCTCCTCCAGCTGTTCTTTTATATGTACATTAAACTTTTCCGGCCTCTTATTGCTACCTGTCCCAACTTTTTTTGGAATGTGTTGCTCTCATGAAATCCAAAATGGGCCAATATTTGGCATCACATTTCAAAAGGTTTCACTTTCTACAGTTGATATCTTATCTATATTCTACTGTGAATAAAATATAAGTTTATGAGATTTGTAAATTATTCCATTCCTTTTTTACTCACAATTTCTACAGTGTCCCAACTTTTTCTGATTTGGGGTTGTAGAACGCTAGTAAACTAATGCTGACTCCCAAGGGGTTTAAAAAACTCCTAGGAGGAAAAACCCTGTGGGGAAAAGTCCTAGGTAGAAAAAAACTTTCAAGACAGTCAAAGACAGAGAGCCACACTTAACCAATCCTATAGAAAATATATCATATATTAACTGCTGAATTTTAACATTTGATAGGAATTAGAAAAAAAATTAGAATAAAAATGAAAAGAAACGGTTGGTTGTCGCTGGACAGATACTATTGAAAATAAACTATAGATGAAATAGTATAAAATCATTCCAGAGTTTAGGGGCTAAGTACAGTAGGAAAATGATCTACTGTGGATAATTAAGTGACCAGATTTTTGCTAGCACAACATACGCAATGGATTGTATTACAGCTATATGCTAGCCATTTTAAAAGGTGATTAGCAATATTGTAAGTGATACCTAAACGGTAGCAAGTGTAAAGATGTCGAAATTGGGCTTATGTGATCATACTTCTTAGATAGAAATATCTTAAAAATACAGCATATGCTAAGTTGGAAGAATGCCGTGCAGCAGACGTTGGAGATATGACTATTAAATGATAGATTGCTGTCAAACATCAAACCAAGGTTCTTGCCTTTCTTCTTAAAATCTGACATATTATATTTTGAGCTATTTGGTTCAACAATGAGTACGTTTACATGCACAGTCTTACGCCGATTATGCTTAATAAACTGATAAGATGTGGGGTCATGTAAACGCGTTAAACGGGTTTCCTTTATCAGGGAAAGCCCATAAACGGTGTAAGCAAAAAACGATCGGCACAGATAGTTTTTTGCTCATTACGCCGATTTCACGTGGCATGTAAACACCTTAACCGGCTTTCTCACGGTTTTGTCCATGTGCGCATGTCTCCGCGTGTGAAAGATAAACCTCAGACGCGGAAGTAAGCGCAAAGTAATGCATAAAAGTCTCCGCTTGACTACAGCAGTTGGCAGAGAAAATGTTAAAATAGAAGCTCATGTTACATTTACAGGTTCTGCTGACAAGAGAAGAGATACAACAGTACAGCTTAAGACAGATATGGCGTTGGCTTTTTGAACGACTATTGTGTACTACAGGTGGTGACGTCAATGCCTGCGAGAAAACTGATAATTCTCCAAGTCCCATGTAAACGCAGTTGACTGCATAGCCGGCTTACTGATTTGCATGTAAACGCATGAAAACAGTTTTCTGTAAAAAGCAGATTTTTGATAGTTATCCGCTTATTCTGTGCATGTAAACGTACTCAAAGAGTGCGTTTACATGCACAGTCTTACGCCGATTATGCTTAACTCTTTCACCGCCAGCGTTTTTAAAAAAAGTTGCCAGCCAGCGCCAGCGTTTTTCATGATTTTCACCAAAGTTTAATGCCTTCCAGAAAATGTTCTTCTTTAAATATATAAACATACAATATACCAAATGAAAGAACAGACCCTCTGCTTTCAAACAAAAAAACGTTTCATCCTACCTTTAGTGGTTCTTTTGCAATCAGCTTTTGAATATGGGTGGGTTTTTGCAAAAACACCATATTTTGAGCAAAAAGCAGAGATAATTCCATTTTTGTGACGGACTTTTCATAGAGATCCGATTCAGAGCGATCTTTAAAACAGACACGGACATGCAGCAGCTTGCCATAGGGCAATACTTCCGGTTTTAAAAAGTTGCGGAAGGGCGCCACCTGGTGGATAATAGCGGTATTGCGGAAAGACGGAAAATCTCGTCAATGGCGGGGAAAGAGTTAATAAACTGATAACACGTGGGGTCATGTAAACGCGTAAAACGGTTTTCTTTAATCGGGGAAAGCCCATAAACGGCGTAAGCAAAAAACGATCGGCACAGGTAGTTTTTTGCTCATTACGCCGATTTCGCGTGGCATGTAAACACCTTAACCGGCTTTCTCACGGTTTTGTCCATGTGCGCATGTCTCCGCGTGTGAAAGATAAACCTCAGACGCGGAAGTAAGGTCAAAGTAATGCATAAAAGTCTCCGCTTGACTAAAGCAGTTGGCAGAGAAAATGTTAAAATAGAAGCTCATGTTACATTTACAGGTTCTGCGGACACAAGGAGAGATACAACAGTACAGCTTAAGACAGATATGGCATTGGCTTTTTGAACGACTATTGTGTACTACAGGTGGTGACGTCAATGCCTGCGAGAAAACTGATAATTCTTCAAGTCCCATGTAAACGCAGTTGACTGCATAGCTGGCTTACTGATTTGCATGTAAACGCATGAAAACAGTTTTCTGTAATAAGCAGATTTTTGATAGTTATCCGCTTATTCTGTGCATGTAAATGCACTCACTGAGTGTCTCTGACTTTGAGTATAAGGACATTATTTGCCATCCAGTCACTGATAACACTAATACAGTCTGTTAACCTAGAGAACTGGTGGGTTTTGCTAGGATGCAAAGATGCAAGATATCGTCTCTAACATAAATCTCTTTTCTTGGACAACAACAAACACACGGATTGTAGGCATCAGTTTACTTCCTGGGAAATAGGTGCTCTTTAAGATTCTTAAAATGGGGTTGTAATCCTTTTCACAAGTAGTGAAAATGCTAAAATTATATATTCTTTTAAAAAACATTTTGTTATGTTTTATTATTTTGTACTGTATGTGTAAAAAAAATTCAATTGAACCTCACTGAAACAGAATCTTCCTAATAAAGAAAAAAGGTACTACTGCTGCTGCTAATTAGTGTCATGATGTAAATGTATTAATAAATCAGTTTAAAGTGACACAAAACAAATAAGAAATCAGTCGTTAGTCATTTTATGGAAGCTTATTTTTCCATCACTTCGGTTTCATCCTCTTGATGTAGGGATTTACCATGTTTCACCCTTTCCAGCTTCTTGATGTCTGTTGTCTGAGATATATCCTAAGCAAAAGATTTCAGATAGATTGCAAAGTACAAATCACATTCCCCTGCTCATAAAATAGGCAGCAGAACCTCATACTGTCTGTCAACCAAGATATGACTCAGGTTTAGGTTAAATGGATGGTAACTGCTGACTTTAGTGCAATGATAATGACTTTAACTATTGTAAGAAATTTTACAACAAAAAAGGGAATATTGTTACTTCATATGCAGTCATCTGTTAAATTAATTTTTTACTTTAGCTCAATTAATATTCTAGTAGTATACATTACAATACAGGTGTAAACCAGGTTAATGAGTAACCTGAATTTCCATAAAGATGTGCACAAAATATTTAAGTACCAATGAAGAGTTGACTAATAGGGTTCAGACTAATGGAAAAAGGGTTGGCTAGAATTGTCAAAATTGCCATTGCTGATAGCTAGGGCTGTTTCAGAAATAGACATTTATGATAGTAAGTGAATGTTTTTGGACTTGGAGACAGATATAGACTCAATATCGAGTTGATAAGTTAGAACATCTGTTATACTCTTTACCAAGTTGAGGACTCCTGTAGAAAATTTTAAAGAAGACATCTCATGAAAATCTGACTTTCTATGCTACAATTGTGTCCCCAGTGCATCGTTTAACCTAGAAAATGTGAAAAAGAACAACCCAGTAACTTTTTTTGTAAACCATTCTCTGCAAGCATGTGAAAATAATAGGGCATTGAAATTTCAAATTTGGCTTCCCTTGTGATGTCAGAAGGGAATCTTATTATAATTATACAGCCCCTTAATCTGCACTATCCAACCAAGCACTGCCATTCAGTGCATAGATCAGCTCATTTGCATTTAAAAGGACACACCCCAAAACAGCACATGTTTAGTCAACCCTACAAAGTGGCAATTTTAACATGTTGTAATACATTATCTTTATGATAGTTTGAGCTAGAACTTCACATATGTACTCTGTGGACACTAAAATTGATTTGAAATCTTAAAAAGTCTTCTGAAATATCTACTTTAAGAAATCAACATAAATATTAACACATTAGTATTTAGATTTAAAACGCTACTTCTGGAAGCGTCATGCAGTTATTTAACTGCAAATTGTTCTATTCACTGTATTCTGATTAATGTTTATATTCCACCAAAAGCCTACATGCATGAGGCACTTGATCTACTTAGCAGCCACTCATCTTGGGTGACTCATCAAAGCATAACTGAATAACAAACTTAAAAAAAATCAGGCAAAATATCAAGTGCACAACAAGAAGAATAAACATTCTGGATCATTTCTACAGTACACAGTCTTAAAGGTTGTACAGAAGCAGCTGAAAACCTAGACGAACTCTCAGTGAGTCTGTCTAGGTTGTCAACCGTTGCTTCAAATACACTCCAGTCTGTGCAAGCAGGCCTGCAGTTCTGGGTTGGCCTTACCTTTTCTGTTACATCATACATTAGTTTCTTTAATTACATACCTGTATGTACTCCACCACTACTTACAGCAGGGGTGGTTCTAGGATTTAATTCTAGGGGACTGAGCCCTATCAATACTTAAAAAAAATGATTAGTTTGTGGTTCATTTTTATGAAAACCCAACAACAGTTAAACTTATACAAACTTACTTATAGTTAAGGGTGAAATTAAACCCTTATCAACCAGCGTTCTTTTGCTTCCGTCATTGTCCTCTCAGGGATGCCAGAGCCGCATACCAAAACCAGCCCAGTGGCCATTCAAAATTAGTCCAAAAGCATCCCAATTCAAAGCTCAAATACCAAAAACTAAAGAACCAAAATCCTTCCCCTTTATCCCACAGAAAAACATCAACCTGCGGAAAACAAATTAATAACGCCACCAAAAGGCCGCAAACCTGCCAATGCTGCTTTCAAGCAACACAGCTTTTAAACAAGCAACGCAGTCTTGCTTTTAAACAAACAGGTCATGCAGTGAGAAGCAGCACCTTATAAATGTGCAGCTCGCGTTGTATGAAGAAAAACTGCCTGACTTTGAGCATGCAGCTTGCGTTGTATAAAAACACAACATTTGACTTTAAAGGATTAGTCCATTTTCTTATAAAAATCCAGATAATTTACTCACCACCATGTCATCCAAAATGTTGAAGTCTTTCTTTGTTCAGTCAAGAAGAGATTATGTTTTTTGAGGAAAACATTCCAGGATTTTTCTCATTTTAATGGACCTTAATGGACCCCAACACTTAAAGAGACACACAGATCCAAAATCGAAACTGACCTGTATTGCAGTGTGTCATGTAGCTGTCCATCAATGTAAATAATGTGAAAAATGGTTGAACCAAAAAGTGCGCGATTAATAAAGTTATTGGCTTCTAAAGTAGGGGGTCGACTCTGAATCACTGAAACGAGTCGTTATATGGATTGGATCTCCTGCCTGACTTTTTCCCTGTCACAGGAACGCTTCCATGTCACACGAGATACTAATCACCTCCAGCCTTACCCGCGGGAGAATCGAAAACTATGACCTGCCCACAGCTAGTTAGTGTGTAAACATCATCTCACGCTGTTTTGCTATGACCCGGTTAGTTTACATAAATGCTTAAATGAGTGTAAAATTGTTAGTTTCTATCGTCATTTTTATTGCTTGGATTAATGATGAATGATGTTGTTGTTTAAACTCTATATACTGTCAGAGTCACATTAACAAGCGGCTAAAGCATGCTCACTTATGGTTTTGCTGTGACCCGGTTAGCTTACATAAATGCTTAAATGGGTGTAAAATGTTAGTTTCTATCGTCGTTTTTATTGTTTGGATTAATGATGAATTAAATGTATTGATGTCGATAATGTCTTCTCAGTCAATTATGTTAGCACTAGGTCAATACATCACTGACAACACTGATCTGTGGTCTGTGCAGAGACTCTTTCAGTTGACCAATCAGAGCAGAGTAGGCTACTGAAAGGTGTGGTTTAGGCAGACTGAGTCGTTGAACGGCTTCACACGAATCGTTTGGGGATCTCTTTAACACTTAACTCAACACTTAACAGTTTTTTTCAACAGAGTTTCAAAGGATTCTAAACGATCCCAAACGAAGCATAAGGGTCTTATCTAGCGAAACGATTGTCATTTTTGACAAGAAAAAAATGTTCTGTTTATTACCTTTACTAAAACACTTGTTACTCATGTAATAAAAGTTAAAGAAAATGTTATTCTCTTCATGTTTATCTTATGTGTACATAAATTAAAATGACATAGATTCTGTAAGCAATACTTTAACAAATAATTAAAACAACTTACTGGCTGTAAAGCAAAAGCTGGAGAATGTCCTAGCAAAGTTGGAAATGTCTTGCGGCTTTTATATTAAGACGTTTTATTAGGCAGGTCTGGATCAGCGATCTCTCTCTAGAATTGAGACTGAGTTTTGCTCGAACTTATGCATGTACAAATAACTAAATAAACCACTATACAACAAAGAAAATATGAAATCATATTATTTGATCCCTTAGGTATACTGATTGAGCTTGAGGGGGTATGTGATTGGATGGCAGGTGTCTGTGATTAATCTGAAGGGTCGTGATCAGCTGCTGTTGCTGCTTGTTCGACATGCAGTGGTGCTGGAACCTGTGGACATTAAAGTATTGCAAGAGCATTGGATAGCGGTCTCCTCTGTAATATTTGTCTAATCTAACTAAATAGTATGACAATTTTAATCTATGATTACTACTGGCACTGTAGCAGCAAGTGTTCCAAATTAAGCAATAAAGACTTTTTATGTACAAAAAACTGAATACCAGTTGCTCTTTCATGTTAACAATCTCTGTAATGACGCTGTTGTAGGTTGTGTCTCAATCCCTTCCCTAGCTCCTGAGGTGGTGAATCAGTATATTGTGTACACAGGTTCGGGCACTGGTAAGGACCATAGTTCACTTCACATTGGGTCATTATTCATTTATTCTCTAGTGACGTGGCTGCTTAAGCTTGTTGTGATAATTCACAGCTGGTACTCCTCAACAACTGGCGAAACCAACATCTCGCTGACTTAATTTTTAAACACGTGTTTAAGTATAATGGTAAAAATGCTTTCATTATTCTCTTACATATATGTGCGTAAATTTGGAGGACTATTACATTTAAATATTAAGTAGATTGTGGTACCTTACTGTCAATGTGTGTTTATATTAAAACTTGAACAAAGGATTTGCAAAGCGTTTCTGTATTTGTTTGTGTTGCAATTATCTGCAGTATAAATTTCAGATTACCTTAGAGAAAGAGTTATTTAGATTCATAGGATTTAAATGTGGGTTATTATGGATTTTTAAAGAGTTTAGAGTCTATCAATCCAAGCAGATTGAGCACTGTTGCTGAAGTGGGTGTCCTACAAAGATATGTGCAAGGACAGGCTATAAAGCACAGGCAACTGACAGTGACAAAGTACCTTTTGTTGACAGCAATGGGTGTGTAGACAATACTAAAATGCACTGGACCCGTATTTATCACGCCTCTAAGAATAACTTACAAGAACACTGTTAAGAAATGATTTAAGATTAATAATATTCTTGGCTCAAAGCTGCTTTTAAGCTGCGCTTAAAAGATAACCCCCGCTCCTATGGGCAACTCCAGATGCCCAACAACAACAAAACTACATAGTTCAAAACATTAAATATCCATAACATTTAATTTATGGATGGATGGATGGATGGGTGGGGTGGGGTGGGCGGGTAGGGGTCGTGGAGCAATGGCAAGCCTGGGCTGTGGTGCACTGGCTCAGGGATGCTGGCAGCATTCTTAGCTCTCTTTGCCTGACTGGCGGCCAGTGTTAGGAACGTTAATTTAAAAAAGTAATTAGTTATAGTTACTTGTTACTTCTCACAAAGAGTAACTGAGTTAGTAACTGTGTTACATCATTATAAAAGTAACTAATTACCAGGGTAAGTAACAATTGCGTTATTTAAATGAATTAAATGGATACTAAAGAGAAACCACTAATTTTGTCAACATCAAATACTTTAAGGTGCTTCATAAGATCAGACTTGGAGACTCTTTCTTCATGGGCATTACATAACGTGTAAGTTGCAGGTTACATAAACATTCCTGCCTTTCACCTCAATGATGGAAAAGTAGTGATTATTATACTTTGTGTTTGCGACCGCTACCTTTGAGCTCGTAGTACTTGCCATCGCTCTGTCGTTGAGGGTGTGTGTGACTCAGACGGACTGCAGCGCGAGGGCCGAGCTGCCTGTGAGTGCCTTGGATAGGGCTAACAACAGCAGCAGCAGCACCCTCTGCTCGTTGAGAAGAGAGTATGACTCGTGCTTTCACATCAGTCTCCTAAAGTCTACAACCATGCCTGAAAAGATCGCTAGATTTGTCCTAGTTGCTTTTTTTTAAATAAAGTCGCTAAAGGGGTCTAGAAAGTTGGTAAATCCAGCGACAAAATTAGCAACACTGCTCTGACTTTTTTACACTGTTTAAACTGCTCAGACTGACTGTGCGTGTGCTTGTATATGAACTCTGCCTCTGGTTGTCTAACGATAGAAATTAAGCCAATCATCATCAGCTATGTGGTTGTCCCACCCCAAACACATACACATACTTAGAAAAACATTGGCGGCATCTTTGTTGCACTGGTCCTTGCTGGCAGCATCCTCAGCCTTGCTGGTGGCATCCTCGCTGCATTTGGCATCATTCCTTCCTACCCCTCCCCCAAAAAAATTTAAGGGAGCATTTGAGGTGATGTGAGAGGGCTCTGGCATGGCAGGCATCTTGGCTCTGGCATGGCGTCCGCCCATCCTAGCTGTGCACTTTGGCATGGGAGCAGCCATACATATGTATAATAAAGGCTACCCTGCTGAAAAAAACAGCATACCAGCAAGACCAGCATATGTTGTGTTTTGGTGCTGGTTTGCTAGGGAACACCAGCTAAACCAGCATCAAACCAGCATCAGCACCAGGATTAGCACCAGCTAAACCAGCACCAAACCAGCATTAGCACCAGCTAAACCAGCATTAGCACCAGCATCTCATGCTGGTCATACCAGCATATGTTGTGTTTTGGTGCTGGTATGCTGGTGACCACCAGCTAAACCAGCATAGACCAGCATAATTGCCATGCTGGTTTGATGCTGGTTTTTTCAGCAGGGTAGATGTCTCGCCAGTGCTGTTGGCCAATAGAGGTTAATGTCCGCAGCTGGCGGCCATCTTGTTTCAGGCAGCTTGGTAGAAAATTTAGCAAGTTATGGTTATTTAAAGGTGCCCTTCCTCTGGCATTTTTATTGTTTTAGACTGTTGTCTGAGGTCTACTCATGATGTTTGCATGGTTTTTACATCCAAAAAAATCAAAAGCAATAAGTAATAATAGGCTATTTTGTAACCTGATTTTGAGGCTGGTTAGAGAAATGATCCGTTTTAATGGGCGGGCTGCATTGACGACTTGGAAGTAAACGCCCACTGCTATAATTGGATAACAGTTTTTCGTTCAAACTAACTTTCAATTTAATCTCATGTGTAATCAGTTTAATGTTAAGTGAGTGTCTTAAGACACAGTGTCTTTCATACACACGCATATTTTATCATAAACCCTTTTGACACAAACGTACACGTGTCTTTTATCGTAAACCCACGCACAAAAACACACACACAAACGTACACGTGTCTTTTATCGTAAACCCTTTCGATGCGCGTGTAGCAGCACACACACACACACACATCTTTTACATAAACCCTTCGACGCGCGTGTAACGAATGCACAAACACACACATGTGTTTTTTATCACATTCAATGGCCGCAACTGATAGTAACACATAGTACTAAAGTGTTTTACTCACACAAACACGCGTGTCTTTTATCATAAACCCTTTCAAAGCGTGTGCAGCATGAATTTGCGTCCCTCGGAAGAGAAAACACCGGCCGCCACAGTGACACATGGTACTAAAGTGTTGTACTCCCACAAACACGCGTGTCTTTTATCATAAACCCTTTCAAAGAAGGTGCAGCATGAATTCGCCTCCCTCGGAAGAGAAAACACCGGCCACCACAGTGACGCATAGTACTAAAGCATTTTACTCACATAAGCTGCGCCACCATTACGTCCGGATCCAATATTGATAGAGGAACATTGCTTTTTAATCGCAGTCTCTCTTTAAATCCAGCGTTCTTCTGAACATCCAAACATGTAGCAACTGTTATGATTCCCTCGTTTAATAGGAATGATGTCTCTCGACGAAAAACAATGGCCCGAATATGGTACGGTTAACGTTTAGCCATCCTTGCTGTAACTTGTTATGAAAACTAACTCAACTACACGTAATATGTGGGCGCGGTCTCAAGTTGAAGAGCTCATAAATATTAATGACCTTGATCAGTTCCACGTCACACTGATAAGCTTTTTAAACTGACCTGATTTCTCCGCTTATTTCTTTTCAGTGGCTAGAGCTGACAGAGGAGGTGGAAGTTAATTTTCACAACACAACACAAACACATATGGACCTAACGCATATCAAAAAATACAAGTAAAAACGGTTTTATGTGGAAGGGCCTCTTTAAAAGTACATGCACCATTAAAACACATTGCTACAAGTGAGCGAGCTGCCTGAGGCAAGATGGCCAATGGTGATGACGTTTGAGACTCCCCCGTAAGACATCTAGCCTTTCTTGACTGGGGCAGGTGGCTCAGGAGACTCAAAAGTCTGACTAAAACTCATTTTAAATCTGCTGTCAAAATTTAAACTGCTCTGCTGGTTTCTTAAGTCATAAGGGTTTACAGACAGAGCAACAAAGAATTAAAAATTATATAAAAATAAAACCACAATATTTATCACCCTCTTATTGTACATGCAGCAGTATGGCTGCAGGCGTACTGTCAGCACAGAACATAAGAAGGGAACAAGAACACGCAAAATCCCACAAATGTGCCCACAAACAAAACAAATGACCACAGCCAGAGCATGAGTTCAGATCCTGACACAGAGGAAAAAATCATCATACAAGAACTGAGAGTCAGAATCCTAAGCATCATGATCTGACACAAATCTGTCACAAAAAAACTAGAGAAAAACAATGATGCAGGACTGTGAATGGATCAGGTCCTGTTACTGTATCAGAAACTCATAAACAACATCTGGCCTAAATAAAAGTAAGCTCTCAATTCTCTCCACAGGTTCAGAAATATGCTCAGATTCTGAACTATTCTGGTCATTGCTAGAGCACTCTAATGGAGCTATCATATCAGGGTTTTTGAAACTCTGCCACAACTGACATTCTGCACATCATTAAAAACAGGATCAGGATTGTCTATAAGGGAAAAATCAAGAGCACTTCCGCAAATAGCGTCAGTGGAATTTGATCAACTGATTCCACCTCACCATCATCCCAGGGTAAGAAATTGCAGTGAAAGCATTTTTCTCTTTGCCTGCCTGTGACCATTAACCCCTAATTTCACAGATTGCAACTGAGTCCCATTTGTCTGCAACTTTTTCTCTCTAGGGTTTGCCAAGGGGCCACTTCCAGCAATGTTGTAATAGTCAGACATCCTGGAAGTCAGAGATGCAGACTTTACCAACAATATTTTACATTTGTATTAGACCACAGAACAGTTTCTTCTTTGCCTCAGTCCATTTTAAATGAGGTCTTGCCCAGAGAAGACAACAGCAGTTTACATGTGGCTTTTTTGCACGTTAGAGATTTAGCCAGCATTTGTGCATGGCACACGGAAACCCTGTTCACAGCTGAGTGGTGAACATCCTTTGTGACTAAAGTCCCT
The DNA here is from genome assembly GCF_030506205.2 of Paramisgurnus dabryanus. Lineage (NCBI taxonomy): Eukaryota > Metazoa > Chordata > Actinopteri > Cypriniformes > Cobitidae > Paramisgurnus > Paramisgurnus dabryanus. Next base: position 29,090,549 of record NC_133354.1, read on the forward strand.
TTCATTATAAGAAAGAAAATGAGCGACTGAGTTTTTTGTATTGTGAAGGTTCATCCATCTTCATCCTTTATGTTCTAGGAAGCAGAAAGCTGGAATTAACCACAAAAGATCTCCTGCTATTTTGGGGCTGTCAGTCTGCTGAAGTTCTTAATTCGTTTTTCACAGACAGACAGATTCTTCTTGAACAGTTCTTCTCCATTAGTAATATCGCTGCACCCCAGAGAGATCTGATCTGATTTTCTCAGACTCAGTTCTATTTGCTGTTAACTAAACCATTTGAGTAAAATCCTTTAACAGAGTGTTGAGTTGGTAAGGCAAGTGAAATATTATCCTCCTTTTCCTTGTCAACACAATCGCTGTCCCTTTATCCAGTTTTTCACAGTATTGTTTTGGGGATAGGATTGTAAAATACTTTACAGTATTGACACATAAATTACAGTTATAGATAAAGTAAACAGTAGGTTTTGGTAAGATATAAATAGGAAATAAAAACAAATAGAATCTCTTATAAGAAATCATGATCATTAAGGCTAATAATCCATCAAATGACAATATATTAAGCATAATATGCAATATGATATGTTAATATACAGTATAGTATACAAAGTTAAGGGCTAGAAATGTGCAAAACCATGAAGTGTCATCCTCCTGTATGATTGTTACCAATAATTTAAGAATTTAATAATTTGCTAAACAACAAAAATAATAATCTGCAATGAGTGCTAGGAAGTACTATATTTACAACTACACAGATGACAGATGTGTTTATACAAAGCAACTTACAGTGCATTACAAGCTATACATTTTATCAGTTAATGTGTTCCATGGGATTAAACCAATGACCTTTTGTTACGCTAATGCAATGCTCTATCAGATGAGCTACAGGAATATATAGATATGCACAGGGCCGCTGCTGGTCAAATGGGTGCCCTAAGTGGACTTTTAATGTGGTGCCCTCTTTAGTATGTGTGAGAATATAACTTTATTAAAATGCTATTGATATAATTAATAATTGTATTTTGACAGCAACATAAACTACAATTATACAAATATGCAATTATTATAGCCTATATTTCTGCATCTTCACCTGTGTAGTTAATGGACGTTAGCTTAATCTAATGTGACAAAGCTTTTCTAGCAAATCACAATTATTCTAGCAAATCTTACATGTCAGTATAAATCCAAGCAACTTTGGGGAATTACTAAATGTCTTTCTTGTAAGTAAATTAAAAGTCAGCTTTAAGAAAACAGCAGATGTCTTTTAACAAAAGCAAAAGTTGCTATGTATGCTTATGTTCTCAATTATACTCAAGCATTCAATTAAGCAGGTTTTGTTAATTCAAATAATAAATAAGTGTAGGCTTTAGCATATACAAAACAACGAATGTCTTTAGCATAAATAACTTTAACATGCTTCAAAACACAACACAGCACAAAGACATTTAAACAATTGAAGTTTCTACTGGTGTCGGCAGCCAAAGCTATACATTTTTAAAGGCTTGTGAACTGACCTGAAAGTGATGCACAGGTTTTATTTTGGTCTTTTCCATTTGGAGACAGAATGCTGTGTCTTCCCGGGGATAGCTGTCCATCAATTGTGACGTGTGTTACTGTACTGTGCAAATAGATACCGTATGATACCAAAGTATCGCGAGTGCAAACTGCGCGGCAGATGCGGAGATGGCGCATCGCATCAACTGCTTACTCACCACAAAACGCTGTATATGACGGTGTAGTTGGTGCCCTATGCAGACTGCGTACTCTACGTATAAGGAGCAGGGGCACTGAATATGTAGGCTTTAAAGTTTTTAGCAAAATTTTTAATAGCATTTGTGTCAGATACAATAATGTTTCAGAACACAATGAAATACAATGAAATCCTATTACAAAGCATATAACATTTTAGAAGGAACATTGAAAATTATTTCTCTGACGTGTGGCAAGTTGCACAATAGAATTACTAATTCAGGAAGGCTAATCTTGACTACGCCACCTAGAAAACACAGGGAAATTTAACAATAAGGTATGAAAGTTTATTTGTTAAAGATGGGGAAAGGGTGAGGCAACATAAAATAAAGAAAAATATCAAATCTTTATTTCATACAATTAAAATAATCATCACTCAAAGGTCGCAATCAATGGAGCATCCAGGACACATACAAAGAAACAAAACCACCAAAATAAAGTGAGAGCTGGCCAGCAGGGATCATATAATTTTCATCACACACTCAAAATACCACAGCAACGTTAGTGAAACACTGCAAATCAGACAGCAATTTGTGAATCCTGACCCACAGCCTCCCACTTTACTACAAGAGTCAAAACAAAAGAATACAATCAAAATAAGATAACAAAACACACTCATGTAAAAAGGCATAGGCAAAACTAGCAAAAAAAAAACCACTGACATAAACAAATTTAAAAAACAGAAGACAAACAAAAGAAACAAACTAAAGGTAGTGGTCAGTTGCCGGTCCATACACAGAAGACCAGAGGGAAATACTTGCACTTTAACAGCAATGAGTTCAGTAATACATTCTGACTCTTAATTACAATCCCATAGTCGGATGACCAAAAGAAGACATAGTTGCCGCCTAGGGTCGTGCAGTAATGAAACACCAAATATATGCCATGGTCGCAAATTTATGAACATCCACCCAAACTACCAGACTGGAAGGAATGAGACCTGGGCCAGCAGTGCAGTCATCTCCAACAATTTACATTCTGCCCTATTTAATTAGGTTACTGACACCCTAAAGGTGTACGTTACCTGCCAGGTACAGGACACTTAGTTAAATAAAATACTCCGCTAGCTAATACACTGAATAAAATGATGATAGGCTGGGGGGGCGCTGCTGAGCGAAGCATGGAGTAAGACGTGTTTTTCGGAGCTCCTGCAGAATCTGTCAATATTTAATCCTACAACAGCATTTTAAGTCCGAAAATATACCTGATTCGCCACAACTACCATAAATAAACACAAAATAAGTCTCACATTGATTTCGCGGATGGCAGCAAATCTCCGTAAATATAAGTACGCTGGCTCTACTAGCGCAAGGCCTGAAGCCTCGGGACAAAGTGCCTCAAGCCGAACTGCCATTTCCGATCGGCCTGAAGATATGAATATGGACCTCGAGGCAGTAAAAGCAGACATCCTCTCTTCCTTGAGGTCAGATATATCATCGGTAATTAAACAAGAGCTGAAGAACGCACTGGCTGAAGATTTCGACATAATAAAAAGCGAACTACAGGCGATACGAGCTGAAGTCTCAAGTAATGCCGCCGCTACGCGCTCCGAAATTGATCAAATGAAAGAGAACATCAAAGACGTTGAAGGAGGACTTTCTACCTGGTCAGATGAGGTGGTTACTCTTCAGACCACTGTAACCAAACTTACCAGCCAAGTCGACGACTTGAAAGAAAAGTGTGAAGATTTGGAAGGGCGGATGCGGAGAGGGAATATTCGCATCGCGGGAGTCCCTGAGCAACCTGGTTCGAGCTCACCAGCAGCTGTATCCAAACTCCTGAGAGAGATGCTGGTACTGGGTAGAGAAGTGAAGGTAGACCGATCACATCGTACCCTCGCGACCCCTGGTTCTTATCTTGATTTAAGCACAGATAATTGTGGGCACTAGTAGGTGTGCTATTACGTACTGAGATAAGATCGTTTGTGGCTGCCACTTCTTCCCGTGCAGCTTGGGGTCAGTCACCAAAAAAATACCTGGACTCATTTATGTTCTGGAGTTCCAAGAACATTTCCTTCAGTTCTGTTTATGCAGGTCTCATTGTTTCCCTGAGACCTCTCACCGTTAAAAGTGATGAAAAAGTACTTCCTTTCATGAAACAGCTAACATATTGGTTACTATACTATACTGTACACCTGTTTTTTTTTTCTTTTCTTTGTTTTCTCTCCCCCTCTTGTTTGTGCAACTGACCGAATGTTTATCCCTATTTCATATATTGGAACATACCAGCATTAGGCATCCCTACTTTCTTGCTGCAACTCTGCAATTTACTAATTTCTCTCCTTTATGTAATTAATACTGGGATCTATAAAGGTTATAAGCTATAATGTGAAGGGCCTTCATAGCCCTGTGAAGAGAAAAATGATTCTGCGGCAGCTTAAACAACTTAATTGCCAAATAGCATTCTTGCAAGAAACCCATCTTTCTGATGCAGAACATGAGAAATTAAAGAGATCATGGGCAGATAAAGCTTATTTCTCCTCTCATCCATCAGGTAGAAAGAAAGGAGTGTCTATCCTAATACACAGGCAGGTAAATTTTACCTTAACAACAACTCACAAAGACACAGAAGGTAGAATCATTTTGGTAAATGGCTCTATAGATGGCATTAACGTTTCACTCATTAATGTATACGCACCAAATGATGACTGCCCTGCTTTCATTAAAAAAGTTTTCAATATAATTACACAGCATTGCATTGGAATATTATTAATGGGAGGAGATCTCAAATGTATTATGTCACAACAATTGGATAGACAGCCTATTCCCACCACTAAACCTTCTCGAATGAGTAAGATGTTAAAATACCAGTCCTCTGAATTTGGTCTGCTAGATGTGTGGAGAAGTAAATTTCCAAATTGCAGAGACTTTACATTTTACTCTCATAGACATGCGTCTTATTCTAGGATAGATTATTTCTTTACTCCCAAAGATGAGCTTTTCAGAATAGATGATATGAGGATATTACCAATGACGATCTCGGACCATTCACCCATGGAACTAATATGGAACATAGGACATAGACAAACCTCCAAACAATGGAGATTAAATGCTTCACTCCTCAATGACAAAGAGTTTATCTCTTTTGTAACGTCAGAATTCAAATCATATATAAGTATAAATGACTCTACAGAGGTATCACCACTCATAGTCTGGGATTGTGCAAAAGCATATCTCAGAGGTCGGATTATCGCATTCGCAAGTGCCAAGAAGAGAGAGAGAGTAGCTAAACAACAAAAATTAGAACACACTATTAAAGATTTAGAGAAACAACATAAACAAACCACAAACCCACTATTATTAAATAAAATAAAGGACGCCCGAAGAGAATACAATAGCTTAATCGCTGATAAGATTAAATGGTAATCTAAGATTAATTAACCAAAAATATTATGAACACGGCAATAGGGCTAGCAGATTATTAGCAATTAGATTAAGAAAACAAAGACCTTCAAATATTGTCCAAAACATAAAATCTCACAGCTCTACTAACTTCTGTACCAAACCCGATGAAATAGTAGAGTCCTTCGCAGATTTTTATAAATCCCTATACAAAAACTCAGATACCTGCACGGACGATTATATAATGGGATCATTCTTAAAAAGTATAAAATTAACCGAGTTAACAGAGTCAATGGCAAAGGAGCTGGATGAACCTATAGAGGAAAGTGAAATAATTGACACAATCTCTACATTGAAGAATAATAAAAGCCCAGGACCTGACGGATACATAAATGAATTTTATAAAATATTTAAGGATCTTGTTACTCCTCTCTTATTGAGAGCATATCATTATGCGCTTCAATCTGGTACGCTAGCACCCTCGTGGAGGGATGCAACTATTGTTGTAATTCACAAAGGCAAAGATCCTACCAAATGTCAATCGTATCGGCCTATTTCTCTGCTAAATAGTGATCTACGTATATTGACTGCCATTCTGGCAAAAAGGGTTAATAAATTCATTAGTCAAATTATACATCCGGACCAAACGGGTTTTTATCCCAGAGAGATATTATGGAGACAATCTTCGCAGAACACTAAATATTATGAGCCATACAAAATCTATAGGTGTAAAGGCCCTATTCTTATCACTTGATGCACATAAGGCATTTGATCGAGTATCGTGGCAGTACCTGATCGAAACACTTAAACGGTTTAAATTTGGCCCCAACTTCATAAAGTGGGTTCAAACACTCTATACAAATCCACTCGCCTCAGTGAGAGTTAATGGTTGCAGATCCGAACGCTTTACTCTAGAACGTGGATGTAGACAAGGGTGTCCATTGTCACCTTTGCTATTTAATATCAGCATTGAACCTCTTGCTCAACTCATTCGGGACGACAGAGCAATTAAGGGAATTGTAATTGGAGGTGAGGAACATAAGCTGTCGTTATATGCTGATGATGTCCTACTCTTTTTAACAGAACCGGAAACAACAATCCCATATTTAAAAAAGCTCATTCTAAAATTTGGCTTCTACTCTGGATACAAAGTGAATATGGATAAAACCGTGGCCATAGACGGTATTGGCCAAATTTCAAAACAAACCAAAATAAAAAGCAGGTTTAAATGGCCTGAAAATGGGTTTAAATATTTGGGCATCTTCATTCCCTCCTCTCTGAATCAACTATACAATACAAACTATAAAAAAGTGATTAAAAATATTAGTGAAGACATAAATCGCTGGACAGCTCTCCCTCTCTCTCTGATTGGCCGTGTCGAATCTATTCGCATGAATGTCCTGCCAAGACTACTCTATTTGTTTCAGATGTTACCTATTGAAGTGCCAAAATTGACCTTTGACTTACTGAATAAAATAGTTTCTAAATTTATTTGGCAAGGAAAACGGCCAAGAATAAGACTTAAAATTATACAGTCACCAAAAACAAGTGGGGGGCTGGGACTCCCAAACTTTAAGTTTTACTATTGGGCAGCTCAATTGAGACCCCTAATTTCATGGATGAGTGAAGATTCACAAACCCGGTGGGTCAACATTGAAAATAGCCTCTGCTCCATCCCCCTAAAAATTTTACCCTTTTCCAATGCTTCTTTAAAAAATAGCTCCATGGGTGAATGGACCAAAGTCACATTAAAAATTTGGAGAACCATACAAACCTCATTTAACCTGTCCAAAAAAATTTCATCTGCAGCAAGTATTGGGTATATCAATGACTTCCCACCATCTCGTACAGATGTGGGCTTCAAAAAGTGGTCTGAATATGGACTTAATTATCTTCACCAATTATTCCACAATGACACACTTAAATCATTTGACCAGATTAGAAAAGAATTTACACTCCCAAGGTCTGAATTTTTCAGATACTTACAATTGAGACATTTCCTTACAACACATAAGGACCTCGAAATTGTGAAAAAACCTTCTCCAGTAGAATTGCTTTTCAAAGAAATACAAAATGGACATGTAATCAAAAAAATAATTTCTAGAATATATACACTATTTCTATTGAAGAACCCAAATAATACATAACAGATAAAGGAAAAATGGGAGGCAGAAATGAACGAAACAGTTTCTTTGGAAACTTGGGAGGAAGTTTGCAGTGAGGTACACCATGTGTCCAACTCTAATAATTGGAGGGAATTCAAATGGAAGATAATAACTAGATTTTTTCGAACTCCTCAGATAATTGCAAAATGGAATCCTTCCTGCTCAGACAAGTGCTGGAGAAACTGTGGCCAGGATGTTGGCAACCACACCCATATTTTATGGTCATGTCCAAAATTAAGAAATTACTGGAAAGATATATTTGATGCCCTTAAAGAAATCTTCCATTTTGAAATTCCAGAAAACCCTATAATTGCCCTACTGGGTGTGTGCCCAGAGGGCTTTGAGGGTAGAGCCAAAATATATTTACTACAAATTCTTTTTGCCGCGGCACTCAAATGTATTACATGTAGATGGCTAAAACCTGACCCCCATCATACAATGCCTGGATCCAAAAAGTGTGGGAATTGTACCAAATGGAAAAAATCACATATTAGGGATGTAACGGTATTATAAATTTCGTGGTATTGCGGTATAAAATTTTCGCGGTGCAACCATGGTCACGTGATTCGGTAAAACATTGGGTCTTCCGGGCAACACGTGTAGTTTTTTTCCACCCAAGTGCAGCGAGTGGATGGACGCGGGAACTACAATTCCCATAATCCCATGCGTGCCACTCTGTCTGATGCCTCTCTACAAGTGGAGCAACAATGGCGGAAGCAAAAGAAACGCGGATTTTAAATCTGATGTGTGGAAAATGTTCGCGTTCGCTGTGACAAGAAACGAGAAAGGACAAAATGTGATGGACATACAAAAAACGAGTGTGAGTAAATCCATGAATGAGGAGAGTGTGTGCCGTTTCTCAATTAGAAAGCAGCCTCCTTAGGTCGCATATGCAGGCTGCATTCGTCATTACATGCCTGGTGTATTTAAGTTAAATGAGTATTACATTCGCAAGTCAAAAGCATGTTACAACAATATACGAATGAATAAGAATAATTGTCAACTTGAAAAATGTTAATATTCTAAAATAAGACGTTCTTCATGACGTATGCAGCATACAAATGCGACCTATGGAGGCTGCAGACTTCCGATTGGGAAATGAGCCCCTGCATTGAGTGAGCTGACCTCAGCTCTAGGTCCAGCTACAATAAGCTGCTATTTTCATTTTTACTGGGTTGTTTTTATTTTCAGGAATTGACCCGCTTAAAACCCATCATCTTTTCTTGATTCTGCAATCACAACTGTTGCTTTCATAGGAGTATCAAGCATTAGCATTATTAATAATAATAAAAACTAGGTCAATTGAGGGAGTGACTCAATTCTTAAAACCTGACTGATTGGGAGTTGTTTAAAGTTGACAAACTAAACTGAAACTTTATTTTTTATTTTATTACATGGTCTAATTATTTTTGTGCTTTTATGAAAATTGTAAACACTACACTATGCTACACTTTGTACATTGTAATGTTCAGTCTTGTTTAATGAACACTTATGGCAGTTTTTCCAAGTCTTCATATGTTTTTTCCTTCCTGTAAATGTTTCAATAATTACCGTACCGTGGGCATCCCGCCGAAATACTACCGTACCGTGAATTTTTGATACCGTTACATCCCTATCACATATACGTTACGACTTCAGAAAGTCAATTTCTTAATGAGATGGGCGCCTGTAATGCCTTTAATACTTCAGTGATTTCACATTATATGATCATATCTCTCATGTGCTGATCTTTACTTTCATTTGTTTTTTTGTTTTTTTTCTCTCCTATGTATTTACTTATGTATTTATTCTTCTCTAAGCCCCCCTCCCGTGTACCAGGTGTATCTGTTTTTATTATTTAGATAACGTATCTGATGTAACTAAAATGTAATTTTTGTCAAGGCTGTTAGAATAGGATGGACTGACATGTTAAAAACCAATGTTATACTATATTGTATTGTTTTATGATTCAAAATAAACATATAAGTACTAAAAAAAAAAAAAAATGATGATAGGCTACATATCCTATACATATCCAATCATTATCCTGACAACAAGTATAATGATAATAAAAAACCTAACACAACTGCGGAGTTAACGCGTGAAGCCAACACTTACCTCTCATTCACAAACCCCCGTCAAATTTCCCCGTCAACCAATAAACTAGGGCTATAGGTCACCCTGCTACACATGTATGTGTCATAGGTCGGAGCGGATCACCAATATCGTGAGTCACGCCCCTCCCTCAGTTTCCACCTTGAGGAGGTCCCAAAAACACCCCAATGACCCGACAGACGAGAGCAAGTAAGTTAAAACAATCTTTTTTAAATATAATAAAATGGTAGGTGGGGAAGGGAAAATGGATATCTAAAATGAGCTCTCTGGCCCTGGAGAACTTTGGTTCTGAGTCGCTTCTGACTCTCACAGGGATTTTCACATAGGTCTTCCGACTTCCTCTTCTTTTTTATCCACACGTGAACTACAAGTGATTATCCTCAGCCTTTTCCCCCTTGTGTCTCCCAGGCGAACTGCAGGCAGAACCTTTCAGGCTCCCTTCCTGGATGCAAAGGATGAATACAGGTAAGCACACTGGTAAGTGGATGGGTAAGTACCTTAGACTGGCAGCCTTAACATGTAAGGAGCACACTGGCTTGGAACTTGAGCGTCCAGAAGGTAGTCAGGTAAGTATGCTGAGCTGCGAGCTTTAGGCGTCCAGAAGGTATACAAGTGCGTCCCTGGGTTTGGAGCTGGAGTGCCTAGAAGGTACACAGATAAGTACACTATGCTTGGAACTTTAGGCGTACAAGGGTATGTACAAGGGAACACCCTGGGTTTAGAGCTTCGGGCATGCAGATAAGTATCCAAATGTATCCACTGAGCTTAACACTTGGGCATACGGGTAGGCATACAAATGGGTACACTTGGGCTTGGACCTCAGTCGTACAGGTAAGTATACAGAGGTATACTGGGCTCTTGGCTTTGGGCGTACAGGTGAGATAAGGGGAAGTACACTGGGCTCTTGGCTTTGGGGGTACAGGTGAGTATGCTAAGCTTTTAGCTGGAACGGATGCAACTCACAGACCCGTAGGTAGGTGGACGTCAGGCTTTAGCTCTTCGAGGCTTGGGTGGCTGGAGAGGACGTATATGCACACAGCAGATTTGTAGCCTTCCTCACTAGGACAGACTTCTAAGGAACACTTGACGTTGACTTCCAACACGTAGTGAAACAGTCCCACGACAACTCAGAGCCCTTGGCTCAGACCTGCAGCAGACAAACACAGATTCCATTCAACAGTATAATACTCCAGTGGGCATTTAGGGCGAGATACAACACCTCTTTGCTTCAGACGAGAAGGGCAGATGGAGGTACAGGTCAAGGCTGCTGCACGTTGGGCCTAGCACACCCACAGATGGTATCACAAAGGTGGGTAGGTTGAGGTAAGGCGCCACACCATGTGATGTACTGCTCGAGTGGGCCAATCGCTTCCCTCTCCTCTCTTTCGAACAATGGGACAAGAGATCTAGACAAGGGCGGGCATCTGAAAGCACTCAACAGACGTATAATCATACACAGAGACAGCACATATGCTTTTTCCACGCAGCAGCCAATTCAAGCTTTCCCTCCTTCGACACTCCACACAATATTCACAGCAAATTCTTACTTCATACAGTTGCCACGCCACCACCAGGTGGGGGAAAGGGGTTAATAAGTCACAGTCGGGTGTGTATATATATATATATATATATATATATATATATATATATATATATATATATATATATATGAAGAGTTTGGTTCCAAAACGCAATAAACGCCATTTTTGAAAAAAAAATGAGTTACTGCCAAAATCAGTATTATATCAGGTCAGTAGTTAAAAGTAAATAATTAATTTTACGCAAAATCCAATACCCGCCGTGATATTCTGTCATCTTTTCTCCCTTTGTTCCCAAAATGCGACAAACGCCACTCCTCCTTTTTTACAGAACGCAATAAATCCATTCCTGATATTACAGCGGACCATTCACGCAATGTAAACAAACATGGCGGCGCGCTGAGTACACGGAATCCTAATTTTCCTCATCTACTTTGTACTTCGTGATCAACAAACAAAACAAAATAATACTTTAATAGCATTGCTAAACCTGTGATGGTTTTCTGTGACGGGAAAGAAACGTAAGCCATCAACATCTAATAATTTCCGCGAGAGGCACTCGGCTGCTTGTTCTCCAGACAGCATCAAGTTTCTGTCATGATAACACATTGACCCCAGGGGATCTTATGAAAAACTTTACATTATTTTACTCAAAGTCAACGAAAATCGAGCGGGACCAAAACATTTTACAGCTGATCGCTGTGAAAAACGTTAAGCCACGACGTCAAGTATAACCGCAGCAATGACAGTGTTCTTAATATGACAAAGTAAGTGTTTTGATTAATGACATTAATGTTTATATTTTTAATTAGTGTGTACAACTAGTCAACTAAATGAATATAACATGGCAAAGATGAATGCACATTTATATAGGCTGTTGATTCAATAGATTTATAGCATTTTGAATAAAAACTTGTTATGGATTTATTGCATTTTGTGGAAAAAATTATCAGTTTTTATAATAAATCTTTGAAAATCAAGTTATGGATTTGAATTTTTTATGTTTTTATAACCTAAAGATGCTATGTGAAAGTTTGTAACAGAAAATAGTGGTTTTCATCTTGTCACTTTCTTGGTATAGAAAACACGTTTTTAACAAAATTTGTCAAAATGGATTTATTGCGTTTTGGAACCAAACTCTTCATATACAACAGTCGCCCACCGTCACCAGTTTACTTCCTCTAATGCAGGGCTTCCTCTTCGGCCCAGGGAGTGATCGCTGACAACATTGGCACAGCACAACACTACAATTCTTCAAGTGTACACACCTCAAAAAGACTCCACACACTCACGGTGAATTTGGGTCAGAATCACCACGTTGGGACGGGAAATAGTCCTGAATAGTTGAAAGGGTCGGTGCGGAGGATGACCATATGAGAACATCAAGACCACGACCTTTAAACACACTCCTTCCTCTTCTCGGTCAGTTTTGGCTCACCCACCAATCCTTTTCACGAGTGGGGCCACTCACACACTGATCGAACACACAAGGGATATACTGGGACACAGTATTAGAGCAGATGTCACTGCCAAGACAACATTTTCAACATAACTCACAGTTTCGTTGACACTTAATACTTCCCTCTCTCTTCCAGAGGTCTGGTGTATACAAGGTCGATAGTACAACAATTTCTCCGTTCCTTCCTCTTCTCAATACGTTTCCAGTGACTTCTCAATGTACACAATCTCTTCAAGGTAAATAGTACATGTCAACACAATTACTTCAAAACAATGCTTTAAACACTTAACTCCGTGTTTTCTTCAGCCCAATCCTCTGTTTTGACTTCGCCCAGTCTGCAATATCCGCACTAATACATCTCTCCAAACCCACTGATCGCTCCGTCTCACCCACAGTGTTGGCCGGAATAAACTTCACCTTTCCTGTTCTCCGTATGTCTTAATTATATGCCTCCTCTTCCTAGAATTGCCCAATCGCCACGTTAATTCACACACCTGTTCGAAATAATCACCAGTTTTGGTTGCCCGGAGTTACCAGAACAGGCTGTGTGTTTCACGGACAACGGTCCGGATGGAATTAGTTCCGCCATATAAGTCACTCTGTGACATATGCTATTACATCTAAAGGCAGGGTTTAAATTGAAGACTAGAAACAAAGTATTAAAGTACGTGTAGCCATGTCACTCATCTCATTACAATATGTTAACTGGGTAACACTGAATATAACTTATTTGAACAATTGTGCATAATGACGTCAGACTCATACATTTGCATCATTTAAAGTTCAGTTGCTCTATTTAAAATATTTTTGGTCAACCTCTGGCACAGCTTCAAAGCTCCTATAAGAGGTCCAGAATGTCAATGAAACACACCAGTGGCTTTGCTGTAATCAGTATTAAACATGTTACCCCTCGAACCCCCCCCCCTCCCCACAGAGCCCCAAATCCCAATTTAACCCCTGTGTAAAGGCACAATGATGTGAAGTTAAAAATGAAGAGTTGGAGTTCAGACTGACTGCATGGGCATATGACCATTATTTAGGATATGCTGACAGGAAATGAAAGATGTCAAGCTAATCTCAGAAAAGATTCATGAATATGCATAACTGTATTTTCTCACTGGCTTGTAGAGGGGAAGCAAAGGTTACTGGTGTTTATTATTGGCACACTGCATTCTCAAAGACAAAGGTGTTACGGCCATTTATAGTCATATAGTACGGCCGACTTTTATTTTGAAATGTTTTTCTCCCCATTCTTGATGTCTCACTTCTATCTCATTCTTAGGTCTGTGATTGGCTATCCATCATGTCAATCATCATCATCACTTCACCGTTACAGCCAATCAATGCTCACCTGTCCTTTATAAAAACCCGGAAGTCGCGTAAGGACAACAGCTCACGCTCTGAGTTCACCCCCTCACGCTACATCTTGTTTATCTCGCTCGTTAGTGATTGTCTGAGTAAATGTTTTGATCGCAAAAGTAGTGAAGTGTTTCTACCTGTGTAAAGAGTGATTCGACTGATTCTTCCTGGGCACGGAGAGAAGGGAAAAAGGTTAAATTGTCACGTGACATACATTTTGCATCACCTAGTTTATTTCTGTTAGAAACACCAGGTAAGAAGCGGATGCTATTTTTGTATTTATGTTTGGTAGTCAGTGTAGATTAATACTCGATTTTTATTTATGGTTTATTTTGTTAGATAAGATTTATCAAGAGTATAAGTTAGAGTGTGTTATGTTTTGATTGTTTTATTGCTTTGGCTCCGCTTTCGTTTCTCTCTCTCCAGTGTTATATTATTTTTGTTTATTTGTCAAATGTTGTAAATGTCAAATTTTCACACCATTGTATGGTGTTTACTACTTTTTCAACAATATATATATCTTATATTTCACTAAAGACAACGAAATCATAATATCTGACTCTGTCTATTTCATTCCATCACACTATTCCAACAATATTTTGAACCTGGTTATTACATCTGTTTTCAATCTTTTAATAATATTTTACTCTAATATGTTATTCCCTCTCATACCCTGTTAAAATCATACGGGACGTAACATAATTGGGGGCTCGTCCATACGTATTGTCAAAGGTAATTAATTTTGATCTTGTCAATTAGTTACTATTAATTGTGAATCTGTGTGATGGTAATGATAGAATTCTTGTATGAGGTTTGTTACAAATTTGTGTATTACTCACCTTAGTCATGGCATTCAATTTGCAAAACTTCATTGCTAATCCTTCCTTGGACATAATTAAAAAGTGTAGAAAGGATGAATTGTTGTCAATAGCTACCCACTTCCAAATTCCTATCCCAAAACAATCTTTGAAGAAGCATATTATAGCTGAAGTAGTAAACCGGCTTATTGATTTGAAAATTTTACCTGTTGGGGACAAAGAGACTGATCTTTATGATAAGGCTAAGGACGTGACCGAAATAGGGAAGGACGGGGTAGAGATGGCCACGACTGAGGCGGAGGCTGATGTCGGGGTTGTTTTGCCTCCCTTTGAGCCCTTTTCACCTGGTACTCCTAGCCCAAGAGCAGAGACACAGACTAAAGTACGGATTGCACGGCTTCGTATGGAAATGGAGGATCGAGCACAAGCTCGCCGTGCTGAGATAGATCTACGTCTAGAAGTCCGCAGGTTAGAAATTGAAGCTGATAAAGAAGTTCAGCTACGCAGGCTGGAGATCGAAGCAGCTTCCGTTGCTCCGAGACCCACTGTGTATCAAGACTTCTCATCAGCTAATACCAATGCTTCTAATTCGAGTCCAAACACATTTGATGTTGGAAAGCATATTGCTTTAGTGCCTAATTTTAGGGAATCAGAGGTGGATAGCTATTTTAATGCTTTCGAAAGGATAGCTACATCCTTGGGGTGGCCGAAAGATGTTTGGTCAATATTGCTTCAATGTAAATTGTCTGGCAAAGCATTGGAGGTATATGCCTCTTTATCTTTAGAAGATGGTCTTAAGTATGATGTAGTGAAGACAGCCATTCTTAGATCATATGAACTAGTGCCAGAAGCTTACAGACAACAGTTTCGTAATCGCAAGAAGAATGCTACACAAACGTTTGTAGAATTTGCACGAGAAAAAGCAGTTCTCTTTGACCGGTGGTGTGTTTCTAGTAAAGCTGATGACTTTATTTCTCTTAGAGAACTTTTGCTCCTTGAAGACTTTAAACAGTGCCTTTCTGAACGGATAGTGCTATACTTAAATGAGCAGAAGGTGTCAACACTTTCAGAGGCTTCTGTGCTGGCAGATGAGTTCGTGCTTACGCACAAAAATGTTTTTCATGTGACTAATACTGAAAAGAGTTCCATACTGAAATCTCCAGTAACTACGCATATAGCTAAACCAGAGGGTGAGAAGTTTAAAGAAACTCGAGACTGCTTTTATTGTCATAAAAGGGGACATGTAATAGCAGATTGTCTAGCTTTGAAACACAAACAGAAGGGTCAGAAGAAAGAGGTAGCATTTGTGAAATCTGTGGATTCAGATTTACTTTCTGAGAAGGACGACATTCCAGACCCTAGCTTTTTGCCTTTCCTACTTAAAGGGTTTATTTCTTTTACGGGTAAGAAGGAAGATCAGGTGGAAATCCAGATGTTGCGGGACACAGGTGCTGCACAATCTTTTGTATGTGCTGATGTACTATCTTTTTCAGATAAATCATCAGTGGGATCAAGCAGATTAGTGCAAAGTTTCAACATGGAAATCATGAAGGTACCCTTGCATCGTGTTCATCTCCAGTCAGACTTGGTGACTGATTTTGTAGAGGTAGGGGTACGACCAATATTACCAGTGAAGGGAGTTTCTTTCATTTTGGGTAATGATTTAGCTGGGGGAAGGGTAATACCCTTACTGGAAGTGGTAGACACTCCACTAAGTCAATCTAAATCTGATGAACTATTTGAGAAATATCCGAGTGCTTTTCCTGCCTGTGTTGTCACACGGTCTCAAGCTAAGAAAGTAGAGGAAATTTCTTTATCTGATTCTTTCTTGTGTGCAGATGAGGTGTCCGAGGAAGTCGTAGAGACAAAATCTGATGACAAAGGCAAGGTGAAGGAGTTCATAGTGAGTGACCCGTTAACATTAACTGTTACTCGTGAAAAACTCATAGAGGCCCAGAAAGACGATCCCTCGTTAACTAAATGTTTCAGAGCAGTGAGTAATGAGAAATCTGAAAATGCTAAATTCTTAATTATTGATGGTTTACTTGTGCGAAAGTGGCGTAAAAGTAATTCAGCTGAAAATGAGTGGAATGAGGTTTTTCAGATTGTAGTGCCCACTGTGTTTCGTTCTCAGGTGCTGTCATTGGCTCATGACCACCTACTGTCAGGACATTTAGGGATAACTAAGACATATAATCGCATTTTACAGCATTTCTTTTGGTACGGTCTTAAGCGGGATGTAGCACAATATTGTAAAACCTGTCATATTTGTCAGTTCACAGGAAAACCTAACCAGGGTATTCCACCGGCACCTTTAGTGCCAATCCCGGTGCTGGGAGAACCTTTCGAGCATGTGATCGTGGATTGCGTGGGTCCCTTACCCAAGACTAAATCTGGCAATCAATTTTTGCTAACGGTTATGTGTACAGCGACTAGGTACCCTGAAGCTTTTCCGCTGCGTAAGGTTACAGCCAAAGTGGTTGTTAAAACTTTGACAAAGTTCTTCTCTACTTTTGGCTTACCTAAGGTGGTACAAACAGATCAAGGAACCAATTTCCTCTCCAAATTGTGTTCACAGGTTTTTGCGTCACTCAATATTACACACCGAATTTCTAGTGCTTATCATCCCCAGAGTCAGGGAATGTTAGAAAGATTTCACCAGACATTAAAGGCAATGTTGAGGAAATACTGTACTGAGACAGGGAACGAGTGGGACGAAGGAGTGCCATGGCTCTTATTTTCCATTCGTGAAACTGTACAGGAATCTCTGAAATTCAGCCCTACAGAGCTGGTTTTTGGTCACACAGTAAGAGGTCCTTTAAAAGCCCTAAAAGAAAGGATGCTAGGAGTTGAGAATTCTGGGAAAGTAAATGTGCTTGATTATGTAAGTAAGTTCAGAGAACGACTGTACAACGCCTGTTCACAAGCTCGTGATTCGTTGTCTAAAGTTCAGGGTGAAATGAAACTACGTTACGACAAGAAAGCTGTGAGCAGATGTTTTGCAGTTGGTGATCGAGTATTGGTCTTACTTCCTATTCCAGGGTCCACATTATCTGCACGATTTTCTGGACCTTATGAGATCCTAGAAAGGAAAAGTGAAACTGATTACATTGTGAAAACTCCAGACAGGAAACGTCAAAAACGTTTGTGCCATATTAATATGCTGAAAGCTTATTACTCTAGGGAAAGCACAAATTCTCTTGTGGCAGAAAAGGCTGGTGATGGCGTTTTACCAGTAGGAGTGGCGTGTGATGTGAGTACTGTAGAAGAACAACAAGATACTAAGGGTGATGGTCTTTTGGAGGCTGAATCTGATACTGCACCTTTATCTGCTAGGTTATCGAACTCTGAATTGCTTGCAAATTTGCAAAACTTCCTAGCTCATCTTAGTGCTAAGCAAAGGCAGGATGTGGTTGAACTACTTGGGAAGTTTACTTCTATCTTAGGCGACGCTCCTACGTTAACCAACGTGTTGTGTCATGATATTAAACTAAGCAAGACTCAGCCTATCAAACAACACCCTTATAGAGTGAATGCTACAAAACGAGCTATCATGAAACAAGAAACTGAATATTTACTGGAGAAAGGGTTGGCAAAGCCTAGTATTAGCCCTTGGAGCTCTCCTTGTTTGTTAGTGCAGAAACCTGATAACACTAAACGCTTCTGTACTGATTATCGTAGAGTTAATGCAGTGACCGTTCCTGACTGTTTTCCTATGCCCAGAATGGAAGACTGTGTTGACAGCATAGGTTCAGCTAAATTTGTCAGCAAACTGGATCTTCTTAAAGGTTACTGGCAAGTTCCTTTGACTCCTGAAGCTTCTGAGATCTCCGCTTTCGTCACACCAGACTGTTTTCTGCAGTACAAAGTAATGGCTTTCGGCTTGAGAAATGCTGCAGCTACTTTTCAGAGGTTAGTCAATATAGTACTAGCAGATGTTCCTAACTGTAGGGCCTACCTTGATGACGTGATTGTGTATTCTCAGAGTTGGACAGATCATATTTCTTTATTGGAAACTGTGTTTAAGCGTCTCGAAAGAGCATCACTGACCTTAAACCTTGCGAAATGTGATATTGGTAAGGCTACAGTAACCTATTTGGGTAAACGGGTAGGACAAGGAGAAGTTCGACCAGTTACAGCAAAAATTGCTGCAATAAGTGAATTCCCAGTTCCAAGAACTCGACGCGAGTTGCGTCGTTTTCTAGGTATGGCCGGGTATTATCGGTGTTTCTGCCGTAATTTTTCTTCTGTAGCTGTTCCATTGACTGCTTTACTCAGCCCTTCGAAGGCTTTTGAATGGTCTTTCGAATGTCAAGTTGCATTTGATAGCATCAAGACTTTGTTATGTAGTGAGCCAGTGCTGTCTGCCCCAGATTTTTCCACTGTGTTTCAGTTAGAAGTCGACGCCAGTGAGATGGGAGCAGGTGCAGTACTTCTGCAGGAGGACAAAGAGGGTATTAAACATCCTATTTGTTACTTCTCAAAAAAATTTAGTAAGAGTCAATATAACTACTCCACAATAGAGAAAGAGGCTCTAGCTCTATTGTTGGCACTTCAACATTTCGAGGTATATGTTGGTTCTTCGTCTCTTCCTGTAGTGGTCTACACGGACCATAATCCATTGACTTTTCTCATGAGAATGTACAATCAAAACCAGAGATTGATGAGATGGGCTCTCATCATCCAGAATTACAACTTGGAGATTAAGTACAAGAAAGGTGTGGATAATGTCGTGGCAGATGCTTTATCTCGAGTCTAAAGTGATCAATGTTATTTGTGAATTTTGTGAGGTGTCAAACTTTGTTAAATGTATGTTTGTTCTTAAGGGTGAGGGTGTTACGGCCATTTATAGTCATATAGTACGGCCGACTTTTATTTTGAAATGTTTTTCTCCCCATTCTTGATGTCTCACTTCTATCTCATTCTTAGGTCTGTGATTGGCTATCCATCATGTCAATCATCATCATCACTTCACCGTTACAGCCAATCAATGCTCACCTGTCCTTTATAAAAACCCGGAAGTCGCGTAAGGACAACAGCTCACGCTCTGAGTTCACCCCCTCACGCTACATCTTGTTTATCTCGCTCGTTAGTGATTGTCTGAGTAAATGTTTTGATCGCAAAAGTAGTGAAGTGTTTCTACCTGTGTAAAGAGTGATTCGACTGATTCTTCCTGGGCACGGAGAGAAGGGAAAAAGGTTAAATTGTCACGTGACATACATTTTGCATCACCTAGTTTATTTCTGTTAGAAACACCAGGTAAGAAGCGGATGCTATTTTTGTATTTATGTTTGGTAGTCAGTGTAGATTAATACTCGATTTTTATTTATGGTTTATTTTGTTAGATAAGATTTATCAAGAGTATAAGTTAGAGTGTGTTATGTTTTGATTGTTTTATTGCTTTGGCTCCGCTTTCGTTTCTCTCTCTCCAGTGTTATATTATTTTTGTTTATTTGTCAAATGTTGTAAATGTCAAATTTTCACACCATTGTATGGTGTTTACTACTTTTTCAACAATATATATATCTTATATTTCACTAAAGACAACGAAATCATAATATCTGACTCTGTCTATTTCATTCCATCACACTATTCCAACAATATTTTGAACCTGGTTATTACATCTGTTTTCAATCTTTTAATAATATTTTACTCTAATATGTTATTCCCTCTCATACCCTGTTAAAATCATACGGGACGTAACAAAAGGTAACAGGAAAAATGCTTGCCATTTATAAAATCTTAATTAAACCTCTCAGATGCTAAATCATTTAACTTACAGGCATGAAAACGGGTCATGGGTGAAAAAGGTGAGAAGGGTGCTCGATGGCCGATGTGGCCTCTGATGGGGCCGGGAGGTGGGGGGACTCCCCCAGTATAAATATTATGGCCTCATTAGGGGACATGCCGAACTTAACTTGTTTATTCTTCAGGCGTATGATTGGCCAAGGACAAAAAAGAAGGAAGGAACCCAACATCCCCACCACACCCCCACACGTGCGCAGAAACAAAACGCACACCATAACATATGCAAAAAATACATTATGACCATTATTTCAATTATTTAATTCTGACGGACAATTTAGATTGTAAATTCAAAATGTAAACATTTGACTATAAATGTGGAAAGCTGTAACAAGTAGCATTCCCTTACTATTTTACATCTGCAATAATTTTATTTAGCCAAAATCTGACCATCAGTCGCAAGGCCATACAATTTAAAGTTGACCGTGGAATAGGGTGGACCTGAAGGCCTACATGACATTTAAAATTACTTAATTTTACAATATAGTACTGGTTAAATCAATTACATTATGGTTTTTGAGTCATGGGATGAATAATTTTCAGATCAGCAAAAAAGTGATGTGGGAAAATAAAATAAGAACAAATCAAGAAATTACAAGCATATAAAATATTAATATATATGAATCTCTCTGAAGGTTTTTTTTCCTCCTAGGAGTTTTCCCCTCTGGACTAGCCATGAGTTTTTCTCCTAGGGTTTTTTTTTCATCCCCTGGAGAGTACGCCACAATTGGCTTAACCTAATACTTTACTGTATACGTCACATAACTAGTACGCTCGCTATTCTGTGTTTTTTTCCCCACATCTATTAATGTAAAGCTGCTTTGAAACAACTAACAATTGTGAAAAGCGCTATATAAATAAAATTTAATTGAATTAAAATAGAAAAGAACAAAGTTACAAAGAAAGTAAGATCTAACAATATTAATTAGGTAGAGAAACAGTATCAAATTAATAAAACACTGTTTTATTTCTATAAATTAAATATAATTGATATTTTTAAAGCTATAAAAGTTTTTTTTTGTCTTTTGTAGTTTGATTAACATAATGACTCAAACATAAGCATTTCTTTTAAGAGGAACTGTCCCTTTAAGACCGGAGGATCGCTGATCTATACACTTATAATAAATGACTGTTTTTATGAGAATACTGAGAATACTTGGAGAGACTGTGGTATTACAAGATAATTTGTTTGTATATCTCCTGTCAAGCCCAAAGAAATTATGTGTTTGCGTGATTGTGTAACATGCGTTTTGTGCCTGGGCTTTTGAGTTTGTGCACGTATGCGCCCACAGAAAACAACTCACTTTAGCATCTTTGTCGCTCAAATAGTTAATGTAAACGATAAACTTTCTTATTAACAGTATGTTCTTATTAACAGCATTTCATGCACTATTTTGCAGTTTTACTAAGTTAAGTAACTTACAAGCGAGGAGTAGCCTATGTCCATCATTCGTTCCAATCCATTCCAATAAAAAATCTTATTTCCAATAAAAATCTAGTATATATATGTTGTTTTAATTTATATGTTGCCTCAGACTTCTACAGTGATAGTTTTACAGCGTTTTGTGTCTTCCACTTGACTTTACGTCAAGAATGCAGTCGCTCTACGCATCTTCAACAAGCGTGCATGACTAAGAACACAGAAAGGCAGATGACATCACAGTAGCGCGAGAGCGGTTTGAAAGCAAATGTCCTTATGACTTCTCGATTCACTCTCGTGGTACTTTGATGTCACCTGCCTGTCTGTTTTTGCAGCGCAGCATGAACTCAAACAAACCTAATGTCTGGGATACATTTTGGATGACTGCGATGGGCGCGCGCAATACCCCCCACCCCCTCAAAAAAGTTTCTTATCGAATCTACACGATTCACGTGGGTCACCTATTCTGGCTTCAAAACTGCGAATTTCGCCGAAAGGTGAGGGATTTTCATGCCTGCACTAGTGCACTTAAGATGTGAAGATCTATGTACATATGCATTTTGAATGGTAGAGATTTAGAATATTTTGTTTTTTTCCAAAGAAAGTGTTTATTAATAATCACAATGAGCAATACAGTTTATCAGCATTTATTAAAACGTTATTTTATGTATTTGGTGTAATGCAATGTGTTCATGTGTTTTATAGTAAAAAAAAAAACATTATTATTATATTTGTACACATACAGTACATTACTGTTGCTCCAATTTGCCAGCTATCCAGTACGTTGTAATTGGTGCGTTGTAAAGCATGTGCCGGAAATGTGATGTAGGGACACAGTACTGCAGATTACTTAAGGACAGCTTGTGGTCACATTTTTATTTATACTTCTTAACACTAGACACTAACCGCAAAGGTCACTAACATTTTAAACCATTTTAATATATGTTTAGTGCTTTTTAACCATGACAAACAATAGCATGCTCACTAGGCTTTATTTGAGAAATCTAAAGCTTAGAAAACATCAAGGTAACGTAAAAAAAATACTAGATGACAGCACACTGCTGTAATCAATACTGGTGAAGTATTTGAAAGAGTGTGCATTATTTAATAATTAAAATTTTAATCATATAGACCAGCCATAGCCTAATGGTTAGTGAGTTGGGCTTGTGACCCCAGAATTGCCGGTTCAATGCTCATGGCCAGTAGGTTGTTACTGGTGTGCCCTTGAGCAAGGCACTTTTACCCTAATTGCTCCCTGGGTGCTGTTGGGATAGCTGCAGTGCGTGTGTTCTATTGGTCACTTTCACTTCTAAACAGTAGTTTTCTAAAGTGGTACTACAGTGATCTTATTCAAAATGTTAAATTCCACTAGAAGCACCCATCATCTTAAAAAAAACACTCCTAATGAAATTGTTATCACAATATATTTTTCCGCTTAATTCATATATATATACGTTTCGATGCATTTTCAATTTTATTTAATCGGGAATTGGAATGGATGTTTGTTACAGTCAAAGAGAAACATCAGTGCAGACATCATCTGATTACACAGCAGGGTTATAATTCTGAGTTGCTGGTGATGTGCGATATGGTCTACATCTAAGCAGGTATTTGCTAAAAGCATGCATTTGGAACTCACTGCAGAGAAAGCTCCGCCTCGCTAGACGTTCAGCGAGGAGGGGCTAAATACGTCACGTCCAGCGACAAGGGGCTAAATCGCTTTGTGTAACATTTTTCTAACAACATATCTATTTAGTTTAAAGACACAATTCACTTTTAGACGCGTGTAAATTGTTCATTTAAGACTATCTATCTCCAAATGATTATTGGTTATTTTTTGTTAATGTGTAACTTAATCGTGCATAAGTGAATAAGATCCTACATGTAATCTGTGGTTCAGCGAAGTATTTTAATTGTTTAAGCTTATGTTTGTTTAACCTGCATAGAAACATCAGACAACATTAAGGAGAGGCGATGATCCTCTTCTCTCTATTGAGAGATGCACAGTGTGCTGCCGAAAATACCACTGCACCTACTGTAAACTTGTGTATAACCATTTGGGTGAGACACAAAATCATGTTACAGAACATCTTCGACATGCAGTTCATTACAAAGGTATGTGTGTGAATTATTGTACATTTTTCTTATACAGTTCAGTTATTTTGTGTGTTTGTAAGTTATAAACCCTTTTGTTTATCACATCTTTTAATCATTTCCCCCTAAAATTTAAAGTAAAAACATAGAATTGCAGTTGACATTTCCTTGGCTTGTGAGACATTTTGGACTGCAGCATCTTTGTTTGAAGGATAAATAAATTAAAGACCGACATACAGTAAATAGCATTACTGTTTTAGGGTTGAATTTTAAGCAGCACATGACTAATTACATTACATTACTATATAAATGTCTTATCTTTTTTGCACAAAGGACCCTGCTATCACCCTTTCTTTGCCTTACATCATGGAGGTCGCCCCGTTTGTGCCAGATACCGTAGAGGTTGCCCCAATGAGAATCTGTCTATGTACAGTAATTGTATATGTATTGTTTATGCATTTTACCTTTCCTGTTTTATAAGTGTTTAAGCAGCATGTGACTTATTACATTACATTACTATATAAATGTATTATCTTTTTACACAAAGGAGTCTGCTGTCACCCAATCTTTGCCTGCCATGATTGGGATCACCCCGTCTGGGCCAGACACAGTAGAGGTTGCCCCAATGAGAATCTGTGTATGTACAGTTATTGTATATGTATTGTTTATACATTTTACCTTTCCTGTTTCATAAGTGTTTAAGCAGCATGTGACTTATTACATTACATTACTATATAAATGTGTGGCAGTACAGCAAATTTGCCACAATTTATTTATTTTTTCACACTGTAGCACTAAAGGAAAAAAAGAAAAAAAAATGATTAGCTTTTTCTAACCCGGAAACTACTCCATGAACCGGAAGTAGAGGACGATAGGGTACAAAAGGGAGACTCACGCATCCGGAAGTGCTGCGCCATAGTCTCATGTATTGCCTGTGTGTCACCTGTGTGGTCTGCCTGCCGTGAGACGGAGTGTTTGGTCCTGTGTACATGCCGAGTGTGGAGTTCGAAGATAATAGCGACACGAAGCTTAGTTTCAGATGTGTTTGCAAAGGATCTAAAACCCGCGGTATTCGTGAAGGAGGATCTTAGGGAATGTTTCCGTTGGCTTGGTGGCCCTACGCATGCCTATCTACGGATTCGGGTTAGTTGCCTGGTGAATCTTGACACACACACACACACACACACACATACACGTTTACACAGACAATCGCATCTTTATGTCTAACTTGAAAATAGTAAGTGTTTGTTGTATGTTGTTTGAAGTTTAGTGTATATATGTAATGTATTTACGAGTGTGTATTCTTTTTTTATTTTTATGTGTATTGTGAACGTGGATCTTCAGGATCTATGGCGCAGCCTGTACGTAGTCGGTACACAGTCTGTATGCAGTCTATATGCAGTGTCTTGGAGAACTGAACGTGCCTTGGCGTCTTTGTTCTACACCTGGAATAAACTGTAATTTGCACTTTAACTACAAACAGTACTCGGATCGTGTTTTTTTTTTTGTTTTGTTTTTTTGTGGGTTTGTGATTTGTGTAACGGATGGTTCGTTTGAGCTATACCGGGTTTAAAACCATGCTCAAAATTTGATAGGATTCAAACCTGTCTGGCGCCCGAAACTCTGTTATTGGTAATATTTTTTTTATCTGAAAGTTTTCTTCATCGCTACATGGGACAATAAGAGACGGTTTTTATCACGTGACCCTTGTGGGTTAGCGGTTAAGCCACAAGGGGCGTGATCTGAGGACCCGGGATCGTATCCCGGCAAAAGTTGCTGAGCATGGCGACCACCGTTACAGATGGCGCCCGAACAGGGACCAAACCCTAAATATTTGAACACTTTGTTTGTGAAATGTTGTGAAATGTGTGTATGTATACATTGTACTCACCTGTGAAAAAGAGTTGAAACAAAAAATCCTTGGACATTTTTGATTGTGGATATTTTGTTGCCTTTGGACATTGGCTTGACTTATTACACTGTGATTTGTTGATGATGTATATATTATAAAGGGGAACTTATTTACATTAATGTTTTGTACATGCTTCAATTTGATTTAAATTGAGGTAATTACTGAAAGCTATTACTTTACATGATTTGAGTGAATTGTGAAGTGTGAACTCTGAATTGTAAAGGATTGTTTACAAAGCACACACTGACTCACACATAATATTGATACACCATATTTTATTATAATTTTTTTATTTGGTATTTCTGTGCATTTACAAAATAGTATACACAATGGCAGAATCCAGGGATTCTCAAAGCATTCTTCTGGACTTGGAGGTACCAGATATACCTGAAATAGCCACTCCTCTTTGGCCACGTGTGCACCCTCAAGCTCCTCAGACAGGTATTCCTACCTTTTGCCACACACCAACATTTTTTAGTAAATCTGCTCAACCGAGATCTCATGTGCAGTTTGCATCCTCCCCATTGAATAGCAGCCTTCCAGCTCAGACCCATCTATTAGAACAGCAAAATACATTACCAATACCCATGCAATTATGTACTTCAAACCAATCCCCTGACATGAACTCAGCATTTCCATCTGCCACCTCTCATTCTGGTTCAGCATTACAGTATGATCTACCAGGAACTCTCCCGACACCTAGCAGGGAAATAGGACAACTAACTTCACAAGTTAGGGAAACCTGGGAAACCATACAGGAATGCATGAGTAAACATGAGAAGGCTATGTTTGAACTTACCAAGGAGGTACAATCCAGTGCATCTACCAGTAAACAAGAGATTACCGCTATTGCTGTCAAAATAGAGGAAGTCGAGCAGCTTGTAACCAACACGTTATCTGCACAGAAACAACAGGTTGAGAGTGAGATGGTGAAAACCCTTGAAGCCATTAAATTGATGGTTACAGACGAATTAAAGACAGTGGAAAGTACCTTAATATCACAAATGCAGTTTCTTGTTCGACAATTACAAATGGAGGTTCAACAGGACATCCACACTCTTCATAAGCATATCCAGGACACTCATGAAGGAATGCTGAAAGAAAGCAATGAGGTGATTATACGCACTGATCAACTTGTTGCAAACTTGTGTGATTTACAGACTAAAATGGAGACCAAATATGACGACCAGGAGAAAATCATCGCTGATTTGAAAGCAAAAAGCACTACTTCCATCAATATAACCCCTAGTGCAATCACTTCAGTACCCAATCCTACGCCAACCCCCATACCTGCAACCGTGGTAAAAACGGACCATATCAGAATAACCTTTCCCACTTTTGGCAGACCAAGTGATGACCCAGATCCACTACTCTACGTTACCCGATGCAACGATTTCCTTGCATTACACCCCCTTACAGATGAAGACATTCTAGCTACATTTAGAACTGTTCTGTCTGGCACTGCTCGTGACTGGTGGGAAGTAGCCAGAAGCACAGTTCACAGTTGGACCAACTTTCAAACTGCTTTCCTCACTGCATTCCTCGCCGAAGATTATGAGGATGAATTGGCAGAACGTGTCCGGAAGCGAACACAGGGAGACAAAGAAACCATTCGAGATTTTGCTTTCAGTTACCGTGCATTGTGCAAAAGATGGAAATCTGACTTGGATGAAAAAGACATTGTTAAAATGATTCTCAAAAATATCAAACCATACCTTGCCAGTCACCTCCGTGGACATGTTAATACTGTGGATGAAATTGTATGTCTTGGACATCAACTTGAAAAAGATCATGAACAGCAACAACAGAGTGAAACCAAAACTGCCAGTAAAATCCATTCTATGTCACCCAAAGGAACGTCAACCACACCACCCATTGTTCAATGTTGGCGTTGCAAAGAATTTCACAACCCAGGTAACTGCTCCCATTATGCAAACTCCACTCAGTCAAGTCAATCTATTCAATCAAGTCATCAGCCATCTCAACCACATGCAAACCGACGACCCCATTACCCACATAAGCCGTCCAGTAATGCAGTATGTTCCGTATCTGGAAAAAATTCAGCCACCAAGCAGATTAATAACATTAATGTCCCCAGAGCAAGTTCTTCAGGAAACCCAACATGCATACCACAACAACTGATTGTGCCCCTTAGTCTTGGCTCCTGGCAAGGGAAAGCCATAGTCGACACTGGGGCAAGTTATACCCTAATTCACGAGTCTCTGTGGAAAAGTTTGACACCTGTACACCCAGAACTTCAACCTTGGACGCGTGGACCCCTATACTTGGCAAACGGAAATGCTGAAGTTCCACTTGGATGGACCAACCTTGAGATACATCTCCACAATCGAACTTTTACAATACCTGCTGCTGTTCTTCCCACTCATGCCCTAGCGTATGCTATAGTCTTGGGATTGGATTTCATATTTTTCAGTGGATTACAACTCAATGTCATTGACCAGAAATACTCATTCAAAACTGCTCCCACAGATGAATATCCATTTCAACCAGGGGATGCAAGCAGACCACCCTGTATGGGAACATTTCCTAAACCCTCTAAGCCAACTTTCTCACTGATGACATCTGTTCCCCCTCCTGTATCTCTACCAATACTACAAGTGCCTGATGATCTGACGTTAATTAGAAATGCTGTGGACACAGCTCACTTATCACCAGATGGAAAACAGACATTACATTGCATGCTTACCAATAACCCACAAGTATGTACACTCACTCCAGGACGGACCAACATCTTACAACATAATATTTACACAACATGTCAGGTACCTATAAAACAGAAACCCTATCGCCTTTCACCTGTTAAACAGCTTGCCATGGAAGAGCAACTGGAGGAAATGCTGAGCCAAGGAATCATTGAACCTTCGCATTCCAGTTGGGCCGCACCGGTTGTCTTGGTTCCGAAAAAAGATGGCAAACTCAGATTTTGTGTTGATTACAGAAAACTTAATTTGGTCACAGAAACTGATGCTTACCCCATACCCAACATCAGAGATCTTACAGTCACTATCAGGAGCTGCTATTTTCACTACGATTGATTTAAACAGTGGATACTGGCAAGTTACCATGAGTCCAACCTGTAAGGACAAAACTGCATTCATTACACCTGCTGGTATATATGAATTTAACGTGATGCCTTTCGGTCTTAAAAATGCCCCCGCAACGTTCCAGAGACTCATGGAAAGAGTCCTGGGGGAGCTGAAGGGAAGAATCTGTTTCGTATACATTGATGATATCATAATTTACTCACCTTCCATCACCCAACATTATCATGACATCCAAGCTGTGTTTCACAAGTTACAAATTGCTGGACTAACCATTAACTTGAAGAAAAGTAGATTCTGCCTACAAGAAATCAGTTTTCTTGGACACATTGTGAATGTTAAAGGTATCACGGTAGATCCCAACAAGATCCAGGCCATCCAATCATACCCTGTGCCAACAAACATAAAGGAAGTACAGAGATTCCTTGGACTGGCGGGATGGTATCACCGCTTTGTACCAAATTTCTCAAGTATCGCAGAACCACTCAATGCACTGAAAAAGAAAGGACATCAATTCCACTGGACAAACACATGTCAACATGCTTTTGAAAAACTTAAAGCCTGCCTTACCTCTTCACCCATTCTTGGGCATCCTGATTTTCAACTCCCCTTCATCGTTTACACAGACGCTAGCGACACTGGACTAGGAGCCATTCTTGCACAGCGAAATCAACTAGGAGAGGAAGTTGTAATTGCTTACGCTAGTCGGACACTTACCGAAGCCGAATTCAACTACACAGCTACAGAGAAGGAATGTTTAGCCGTTGTCTGGGCTCTAGAAAGATGGCAACACTACTTGGAGTTTACACAATTTATAGTTGTGACTGACCACTCTGCCTTGCAATGGGTCATGAACTCGACAAAAACCACCAGTAGACTACTAAGATGGGTCTTAAGGTTACAAAAATTCAACTACGTTATCGAATACCGAAAGGGAAAACTCAACGTAGCACCTGATGCACTCTCCAGAATGTCCCCAGTCACCAGTTGTAACTTGTATACAAGTGAGAGAGACACAGACCTACCCTGCTCAAATGTGAACATTTGGGAGGAACAACAACGAGACCCTGAAGTAACCAAACTACTACAAGCAGTTGCAGAAAATCAAGATCAGGAGAAACAATATGAAGTAATCAATGATAAACTCTACCTGAAAACATGTCAAGCAAACAATCAAATACATTACAAAGTCTACATTTCTCAAAATCTCAGACACCTGTTTATGCAACATTACCATTCCAGCCCGCTCAGTGGTCATGGCGGAATCTTTAAGACATACAAAAGATTACAGGATGTTGCCTTCTGGCCAGGTATGTGGATGGATGTGAAGCATCATGTTAAATCTTGCATCACCTGTCAAAAATCAAAAAGCGATAACCAGAAACCAGCCGGGAAGATTCAACAAACCATCACAACACGACCAAACCAGATGTTAGGTGTTGACATCATGGGACCCCTACCAAAAAGCCTTAATCAAAACGAGTATTTGCTTGTCTTCATTGATTATTATACTCGTTGGGTTGAGCTTTTTCCTATGCGCAAGGCTACAGCTCTCAACATCGCCAACATCTTCAGAAAGGAGATCTTAACTCGTTGGGGTGTACCAGATTTTCTTATCTCTGACCGAGGTGTACAATTTGTTGCATCTGTGTTCAAAGAATTATGTGCAAACTGGAGTGTTACACCAAGACTCACTACGGCATACCATCCTCAAACCAACCTCACAGAGAGAGTCAACCGCAATCTGAAAAATATGATGACAGCATATGTAGATGATAACCATAAGAAATGCCGTTACAAATGTCTTATCTTTTTACACAAAGGACTCTGCTATAATGAATCAGATTCTGCTTGCCTGTGACTGGGTAGAGGAGAACCGCACCCATTTTGCTGGCAAAGTTCAGCTACCACCAGTCACCAAAATGAGTGCGGATGATGCTTTGTTGGCCATAATGATGCAAGACCTATTTGTGGACACCATTTTTTACCAAGGTGACATGGACGGAGAACAAATCCGCGCTCCTTTCCTTTTTACATTTGAGCGAATGGAGGACATGCATTTTTTCTTAGAAGAGGTTTATGACAAAAGAAATATTTGCGTGTCTTGCATGCACATCCCTCACTTTTAAAGTTTTGTGACCGTATGTTTTGTTAAAGGAATGTCTTGTTTTTAATAAAGTTGTTTTGTTAAATGTCTCGTTTTTCATAAAGTTTTGTTGGGAGAATGTTGTTTAAAATTTATTATACTGTTTTAAGTTGTAATTATATCTTGAATCTTATACATTTTGTTAGTTCACTGAATATTGAGACAATCACATATTGGATAGTCAATATAGACACAATTACACTGTAGAAAAGGTGTCACCAACCCTGCTCCTGGAGGGCTACGTCCTGCATATTTTACCTCCAACCCCAATCAAACACAGCTGAAGCAGCCAATCAAGGTGTTCAGAGTTGCTTGATAATTACAGACAGGTGTGATGGAACTGAACTCTGCAGGATGGTAGCCCTCCAGGAGCAGAGTTGGTGGCACCTACTGTAGAACATCCATTAGTTTTTTCTTTTTTAAGGTGAATATCCCAAGTGTACATTTTAAAGGAATAGAGGAGTTGAGACAAGCGAATAGGTGATCATGTCTTTGAATTTTATTTGTCACACCTGCAAAGGCAACACATTTCCTAAGTTTAAAAGCAAAAAACATACGTTACTACATTAATGAATTATGTCATTCAGATTCACAAATGGCCTACATAGACGTAATATATTGCAGGAAAGAAAGCTGGGGTGCACAGATAATCATGCCGCTTGTCAGGCTTGTTTAACTTGGCGCTGCGAGAATCGACTGGGGTATGACGTCAAAGTACCGCGAGAGCGATTCAAGAAATCATTTGGAAAAGTCTAATTTCGCCTCGCTCTCGCGGTACTCTGACGTGAAGGTTTTGCAGCGCCACATGAAGTCAACCATGTCTGTTACGCTTGACGTCACGCACCTCTTACGGGCCCAACCGCTCTCAGATGCCATAGAGAAATAATAAAAATGCTGCCAATAAAACGCGTGTCATATCATGTCTAAATATCGAAAGCCATTGATCTATAGATCAGTGTCGAAAACCCACAATTCAAGTTTTTTTTAGCTCTATAACTAAATCCGAGATGACCAGACATGGACTCGTGGACATAGATTTTTCACGAATTATTAATATATGGATGTCTGTGATTCTGTAAGCCTGGAGACTGCAGTGTACACTGTCTGATTTATATATCTTTCGTTTAAATGTGTGATATGAACATGTCAACTCTCTACTGGTCTATGAATCCCAAATGCTATTAGATATTTGTCCCTTGATTAAAAATCTGGTGTAATTTGAGTATGATGGCCAAAAAACTTTCTGTCCTCCATTTCTTACGGGAATACCAGCTCACCTGTTAGCTCCACCTTTGTGTAGAGCGCGCCGTAAACGCCGGGGAAAATGCGGTGGTTGGCTGGTGAAACTCAGGACCAGGCTGGCGTCTTCCACCATAACTTTGCCTAAAATCCGTTCGGAATTTCATTGCCGCCTGTCGTGGCGTTTTGTGGACCCGATCGACTCCTGTTTGGTCCCTGTGGTTGGCTTGGACGTGGGGTTTCCTGCTCGCCGTGTTCACGCTCCTTACTTCTGCTGGCGTGGGGTAAATAAGCAGAATCTCCGGCCGTTTGTTCGGACTACACTGACTGCAAAAGCACCGGATCCTGCAAGGTTTGCCCTGGTGAATGCTAGATCGCTAGCAAACAAAACTTTCATCTTAAAGGACTTTTTTGAGTCGCGTGATCTGGATTTTCTTTGTGTAACGGAAACATGGATTTCGGTGGGTGAGTCGAGTGCTTTTTGTGAACTTTTACCACCTGATTGTTTGTATTTTAATGTCCTGAGGACATCAGGTCGTGAAGGAGGACTGGCAACAGTGTACAAAACAACTTTTAAGGTGTAAACCGCTTGCACTCGCTGTATCCTTTGCCACCTTTGAGGTAAATTTATTTGAATTAAGCTGTGCATTTCCAGTGCTGTGCGCACTTGTTTATAGGCCACCCAAATACAACAAGGACTTTATTACGGATTTTTCTCAATTTTTGGCTGAGTTTGTGCCAAAGTATGACTCTGTCCTTATTGTAGGGGATTTTAATATCCATGTGTGCTGTCCTGAAAAGCCAATGGTAAGAGACTTTTTAAATGTCATTGAGTGTTTTAATCTTATACAGTGTGTATTTGGCCCCATGCAGGAACATGGGCACACTCTTGATTTGGTCTTAACTCATGGCTTAACTGTTTCGGTAACACTTTATTTCGATAGTCCACTTTAGACATTTTACTAATTATAAGTAACTTTGCAACTACATATCAACTACCAATCTTCAGAGAATTAGTAGACTGTCTGCTTAATATCTACTTACACTTTATTGTGATGATGTCTCAACAGACATTCAACTGACTATAAGTATCTTTTGCAGGGTGCATGTCAACTTATTCCACTAACCCAAACCTCTTCCCTTACCCCAACACTTACAGTCTACTAATACACTAATGACAGTAAGTTGACATATAGTTGCAAATTATTGAAAGTTAGTTGATATGCAGTTGCAAAGTTATTTATAGTTAGTAGGATGTCTAAAGTGGACTATCAAAATAAAGTGTAACCACTGTTTCTAATCTTGAAGTCTGTGATGCTTTTTTCTCTGATCATATGCCTGTTTTATTTGAAATTTCCCTTTCTTGTGTCTTAGTAAAACCGTGTGCTCCCGTGCGTCATGGTCGCATGGATTAAAGTGAAAAAAATTCTTCTGACTGAAATTTTTTTCAGGCCAAGTCATATTTCTTTAACCAAAACTTAATGTAGGCGAGACCAATAGCATTTTAAGGGTGTATTTTTTGCCATTAATTCCATTATAAAGTCGCCTGTGGCATATATAGGTGGCTGTAGTTTGCATGGCATTTAAGATGAAGGCGAAACAGCTAAATAACTCGCTATATAAAAAGAAAACATGAATATCACCACCTTTAATGAATCTTTTATTAATTATTTATTAATTGTAAATGTATTTATTTTAGCATTTACTAATAATTTTTTTAATCAAAGTTGAAACTGTTATCATTAGTGAATGCACCATGAACTACCATCAATTACTGTAATGACATAAACAAGAATTAATAAATGCTTATATATTCTATATTTTTCATTGTTTTTTCAAGTTATATAATGCATTTACTAATGTGAACAAATACAACTTTTTCATTTCATATTATTCAGTACACATAAACGAATAATCCAGGGTCTGTTCTGTTCACACAACAGCTTACATTAACGTTATGTATGAATATAAACCCTGAACGTGTAACTCGAGTTAAACTAGTGTACAATTCGCACAGGATGCCTGTAACCATAGTGACAGTTGTTAATTGATGACTGTACCTTTATCAACAAATTATTATGTTACAATAGAGGCAGCACTGATGTGCTGTTTTATGCGCAATGGTTCTGCTGTTTACTTTCTCCTAAGACCTAAATGGTCGTGTTTATATGAGGATACTTGCAAAGACGGGATTTTTGACACATATTTGTATTTAAGCCCAATAAAGTGGCAAAAATACTCACAAGCTCAATGAGAAGCGAATGCGCGGCTTACGTGTTCAGCTCTGACACAGAAACAGCGAACGCATTTAACGTTAACACTGTTGTTTGTGTTTGTATGGCTTAATATCACTTGTTTATAAACTGCGGCGCTTAAATATATGTACAAATGTTACGTTTTTTGAGACCACACGCAAATGAAACTGCAAGAACCGACAGGTGGATGACATCAAAGTGCCGCGAGACCATTTCGGAAGCAGTCTCCTCTTATGATTCCTGAAAAAGCTCTCACAGGATGTGGATGTCATCTGCCTCTTGGTTCTTGTGGCGCCACATTAAGTTTACCCACAAGTTTAACAAACCCGTTGTATCAGCAACTGGCCTGATGAGCATAGCAGTCAAAAACGGGACGCGGGTGATCACGTACGTGAGAAATCATTTACCCCCAAAATACAGGACCCCTAATCGCAAAGACACGTAAATTACCTGGCGGTTTGGTTTTCTTATCCCACGAACTGAAAGGCTTGCCAATCTTCATCATTTCGCTAAGCCAAGTCAATCTCCATTGGTCTTTTACACCTTTATCAATCGCCAAAACATTGGAGCCTTTCTGCATTACAAGTTTGTCCATGCTAGCTGAAATAAAGTTTTACCTCAGCTTAAAGTGATACAGCCAGAAAACCCGGAGTGGATCCGGTGCGTAGTGATTACAGAACGCTTACAGTGGAGAGAGGAACGTGATTTGGCTCCACTCCAGGCTTTGGTCACATCCAACTTTAAAAAAGGTGAATACACGTCGTCTTTATTAAAAGTGAATTTAATAATTTTGCAATTGACGGAAATCCGTCTAGCGACGGAAAACTTTAATCCATGTGGTCGGATAGTTAACCCTTCCACTGCTGCTCAGTTTTCATCTGTTTTTAATCAAAACCATGTCTCGCTCTGTCCTAACAAAACTGTTGAAAATCTGTGTGCTGATTTTAATGCCGCTTGTAAAACAGCATTAGACACGGTAGCCCCCTTAAAAATCAGGCTGTCAAAACCAAGACCTGACCCGTGGCTGAATGATGTCACCCGCGCTGCCAGACATGAGTGCAGAAGGGCTGAAAGAAAGTGGAAGGGTGATAAACTCCAAGTGACATTTCAGATACTTAGAGAGAGTTGGTGTTCTTATCAAAAAATTGTAAAAGCTGAAAAACCAAGTATGTTTCTAACATTATTTCTTCGAATGGTCATAATCATCGAGTTCTTTTTAATACTCTTAATTCTGTTTTAAATGTCCCACAACCCCAATTCTGTTTTAAATGTCCCACAACCCCAATGCTTGGAAAACCCATCAAAAGTGTGCGAGGAGTTTCTTAACTTTTTTATTCATAAGGTGGAGTGTATTAGGGCCCTTGTTGGTCCACCTTCGTATGAGTCTGGCATATTTCTAACTTGTTTGTCTGTTTTGAACCAGTTTGAGTCTGTTAGCGTGCCTTTTTTAGAGAAGATTATTGGTCAAATGAAGATCACAGGCTCCCCAAATGATGTGATTCCCCCTCATCTTTTTAAAGAGGTTTTTCCTACAATAGGGCACTGCATACTTGATATTGTTAAAGGCTCTCTACGCGAATCTGCGAGACGTTAGTTATTGTTGACGTTTGAACTGTTTTCAAACAGACGGAGCGTAGCTAACTCCTCCCCCTCCCCCTCCCTTCCGTGCTTTCATGAACGCGCCCAACCCCCACCCCCAAATCCTTTTTGTCGTTTATTGGCTGGAATACTTTGTTTTGTTTTGTGATGCTAGGTTTGGCCACTATGTTGATATTGCCGTTTGTGAAGCCTGGGCTGTCTACAGAGATCGCGTTTTTTTACAGTTTGATCAGCGGACAGGCAGCAAGCAGATAGTGAGGAGATGTTTCCAGTATGTAACAAAAAATGTTTTATGGTCTAAAATGCTTCAATTCACTTAAAACGCCTTTAATGTCAGTTTAATTACTGGAGTTGTACCTATGAGTTTTAAACATGCAGTTGTTCAACCATTGTTAAAGAAGCCTGGTCTGGACCGACTTGAGCTCTCAAACTATCGGCCTATTTCTAAGCTCCCTTTGCTTTCCAAAATTGTGGAAAAAGTTGTTTATTTGCAGCTGCAGGGCTTCAGACTAACTTTTTTCACTAGGAGCACAGTGGCCCCCAGCTGAAAATTTTAGGGGCACAACCAGAAAATTACGGGGGAACACACTACAAATTAACATGCTAACCAAATATTCAAATTTCTACTAATTTCCACTGTATTACTAATAAATACTTTAATGATAGATGCAGAAAGTACAATGTGCTGTTTCAAATTCAGTGTCACATCACAAAAAATGTCAGATTTACTGGTCGCACATGTGCGACTGGATGTAAAATTCAGTGGCACACTGTCAAATTTTGGTGGCAAAATGCCACCATTTGGTGGCAGTCTGGAGCCCTG
Source organism: Paramisgurnus dabryanus (assembly GCF_030506205.2). Taxonomy (NCBI): domain Eukaryota; kingdom Metazoa; phylum Chordata; class Actinopteri; order Cypriniformes; family Cobitidae; genus Paramisgurnus; species Paramisgurnus dabryanus. The sequence continues at coordinate 29,127,424 of NC_133354.1, forward strand.
GGCTGAGCACATTTTTAAATGACAAATGTATAACTGAAATTTTTCAGTCTGGGTTTAAGTCAGCCCACAGCACTGAGACAGCTCTGCTGAGGGTTTACAATGACATTCTTCTGGCTTCAGACTCCGGTGATACTGTTGCTCTGCTGCTATTGGACCTTACGGCTGCGTTTGATACAGTCGACCACCAAATCTTACTGTCTCGACTCGAGAACTGTGTGGGTATTAAGGGGCAAGCTCTAGCATGGATTAGGTCTTATTTGGAAGGCAGAAGTTTTTCAGTTCAGGTTAGTGATGCTGTGTCATCTTCGGCTCCTCTGTCGTGTGGAGTTCCTCCAGGGTCTGTCCTTGGGCCGCTACTTTTTTCAATGTACCTGCTACCTTTGGGGTCAATTTTCAGAAATTATAATGTATTGTTCCATTTTTATGCCGACGACTGCCAAATATATGTGCCACTAAGTCAGTCAAAAACCCACTTAGAGTGTTTAAATGAAGTGAAAGCACGGATGACTATGAATTTTTTTGTATTTAAATGAGACCAAAACTGAGCTTGTGTTATTTGCTCCTAGTGACTCAGCTGCTACGGTTCCTGTTGACCTGGGTTCTCTAACCAGATGGCAGCTCCGAGACTCTGGAATGAGCTGCCTTTGCACATCAGACTGACTGAGTCTCTTCCTGTTTTTAAATCCCGTCTTAAAACTCATTTATTTTCTTTGGCTTTTAAGGGTTGATGTTGTTAGTTGTGTTTTAATGCTGTATTTATTTATTTGTTTTTATTGTGGGATTTTGTTGTATGTTTTGTTTTATTTTATGGACCGTGTTCAGCACTTTGGTCAACAGTGTTGTTTTTAAGGTGCTTTATAATTAAATGTGGATTGGATTGGATTAGAAGTACAATTACTGGACATTTTATGTGAATGCTTTGTTAAAAAAGAATGTCTTAGGTTTAGATTTAAATTGATCGACTGTGTCTGATACTCAAACACTATTTGGTAAATCATTCCAGAGCTTAGGGGCTAAGTAGGAAAAGGATCTTTAGACACTTTTGACATTCTAGGGATAATTAAGTGATCGGAAATTTTGTGATCGCAGTTTACGTGGTGGATTGTATTCTGATAGTAATTCTTTACGAGGGCGCTAGGCCATTTAAGGCTTTGTAGGTGATTAGTGATATTTTAAATTAGGGCTGAACGATTAATTGCATTTGCAATAAAATCGCGATTTGACAGAACGCGATTTTCTAATCGCAACGTGCGCGATTTGAGGTGGTCACATGACGCGAGCGAAAGAGCGGAGAAGACGGCTGCATCACTTTTTCATGCTGGCCAGCGCAATGGCCTCTTGCTCGACGGAACAGTCAGAAACTGACACAGCTGATACTTTAATCTCGAAGAGGAACAGCACGTCGGTGGTATGGAACTATTTTGGTTTTAAAAAAGATGATGTTGAGCAGCGTCAGGTGTTGTGCAGAGCATGCCGTGCTCCCATTGCTACTTCACGGGGAAACACTACAAATCTGTTTTAGCACTTAAAAAAATACCACAAATCAATGCATGACAGTTGTATGACCAAAATGCCAAGCACCAGTGCGAGAGTCAAGCCAAATACCTCAAGACAGGGATCACTGACAGAAATGTTCGAAAGTGTCACTCCGTATGAACGTAATTCAAAACGGCACGGGGAAATCACTCTGAGAATAACCGAGTTCATAGCCAAAGATATGATGCCTCTCAGCACGGTGACCAAGCCTGGGTTCATGGCATTAATACATACGCTTGATAAACGTTACAGTATGCCCTCCCGCACATACTTCAGTCAGACTGCCATACCGGAGCTGTACAAAAAGTGCAAAGAGAAAGTCGCCGCGGAACTTTAAACGGTGGAGTTTTTTGCTAGCACTACTGATATGTGGTCAAGCCGCACAGCTGAGCCGTACCAGAGTCTTACAGTCCATTTTATTGATGAAGATTTCAACCTCCAAGCTCGCTGCCTACAAACGATCTACTTCCCAGACGATCACACAGGGGAAAATATTGCAGCCGGCCTGAGAGAAGGGTTTGTCAGCTGGGATCTCCACGAGGAGAATCACGTCTGTATCACGACGGACAACGCGTCGAAAATAGTGCTTGCTGCGCGGCTTAATGAATGGACGAGGCTCCAATGTTTTGGCCACAGATTACATCTTGCCATTGGTAAGTTATCGTGTGTGTGTGTGTGTGCGTGGCGCGTGTGAGAGAGAGAGATGCGTCGGTTAGTACAGCTGAATATACAAATATATATAAAATAATGATATTATATAAATCGGATAGGATTAAATAAATTCATACTTTCACTCCTTTTTTAATATGTAAATTCATTTTACTTGAAATGCCCACCTGCATTTTTTTTTTTAATTGAGAGAGAGAGAGAGAGAGGACAGTGGTGTGGATGAGTGTATTTCAGAATTACAGCTAATGTGAGTGTGTAATAGTGAGAGCCTTGTATCACAAAACTCAAATTGTGTGTAATACACTACTTTTTATTTCTTTTAGAAAATGCACTCAAAGATGACAGAGTGTCAAGGGCAACAGGACTGTGCAGGAAGCTGGTGGGGCACTTTTCCCACAGTTGGAAGAAGAAAGCAGCCCTGACGGAGGCACAGAGAGAGCTCAAACTCCCTGAGCACAACCTCATAACAGAGTGCCCAACAAGATGGGGTTCTAAAGAAATGATGATTGCCAGAGTGCTTGAACAGGCCAAAGCCATTTCTCAGGTATTGTCTGTAGATCGATATGCACGCTCCCTTATCCCAACCTGGCAGGATATTGACGTGTTGGAGTCGATTCACAAGGCACTGCATCCTCTACTGGAGTTTACTGATGCTCTTTCTGGAGAGGAGTATGTAAGCATCTCCTACCTCAAGCCAGTTCTCCAACTTTTTGCCACATCAGTCCTGGCTGAAGATGCTGAGGACACTGACCTGACTAAATCAATAAAAACCAAAGTCCTAGCATACCTCAACAACCCATCCTCACCCCATTTCGTCAATATTTGACGACACTTGACCATTCGTCATATATTGACGTGAAGGGTATACCTTTCGCGTCATTTTTTGACGAACTGGGGACTTCAATACTATTACGTCCGTTGCATTCTCTTTCCTATTTTATTACCATTTGCGCGTCGGTTTAGGGTTAGATTTACATAATGACATCCCTACCCAAACCTAACTCTAACCCCAACGCCAGGTGACAACTGTTTCTAACCCCAACGCCAGGTGACAACTGTTTAATTTCGCGTACACTGTTTAATTTCGCGTACACTGTTTAATTTCGCGTAATCTAACCCTAAACCGACGCGCAAATGGTAATAAAATAGGAAAGAGAATGCAACGGACGTAATAGTATTGAAGTCCCCAGTTCGTCAAAAAATGACGCGAAAGGTATACCCTTCACGTCAATATATGACGAATGGTCAAGTGTCGTCAAATATTGACGAAATGGGGTGAGGATGTGTTGACCTCAACAACAAATATGGAGACCCAAACATCCAGGAGCTTTTGGATGTTGCCTGTTTCCTGGACCCTAGGTTCAAAATACAGTACATCAGTACAGTACAGACAACATCCCTGCTATCAAGACTCGTCTGAAGACAGAGATAGTACACTTGGCACAACGTACATATCATTTGGTAAATAATTATGTATTTCACAAAAACAAACATTTTCTGTAAAATCTAACTGGAAAACTAATGGCTGTTGTTTTCATGTTTCAATAGGAGAAGAGGTCTCGTACTGAAAATGTTCAGATGCCTCAAAGTGCACAGTCCTTGGGGGAAAAGCCGAAGAAGTCTCTTGGCAGTTTTTTTAAGACCAGTTCAGCCTCTCCTTCTTTGCCTGTAAGTCTTGAAGATGTCGCAGAGGCAGAGATAAACAATTACCTGATGACTCCTACCATTGATGGAGAAGATGATCCATTGGCTTGGTGGAGGGTGCACAAGATCAGCTACCCACAGTTGTGCACCATGGCACGCAAGTATCTTTGTGTACCTGCTACAAGCGCTCCCTCAGAGCGTCTTTTTAGCACAGGAGGAAATATTGTGACTTGCACTCGCTCATCCTTGAAGCCAGCAAAAGTCAATATTCTGGTTTTCTTAGCAAAAAACCTGTGAGCCACTGAGAACAGAACTGTTGGATAATTATGTCTGGCAGTGCCATACTCGTAGTGAAATTTAGTCTGTGTGGTGTGTTATTGTTGTGTACTTGAGATAAGTGAGGTTCATCTATATTATAACATTCAAACAGTTTATAAAAAATAGTTTATTGTCTAAATTAAAAGTGCATTTCTCTTTTTTTATAACTTTATTTACTTTGATTTTACAAAATATTTTCAATGCAAATTCCTTGTTTCAGTTGTGTGAAATGTTACTGACTAGGGAGCAGTAAGATACATAATTTTAAATAATTTTTTTCTTAAGACTGTACATTTTGCACACAGTGTTTACAAAGTGCATGTTTTTGTTTAAATTATTTAAATGCACAGTGGCAAAGCCACAGATGTTTCTGTAATGAGAAGTTCAATAAAAATGTCATTTATTTCAAGTCATACATGTTTGAATTTAATACTAACAAATAGGCCCAGCCTATGTGAAAGAACATTTCACACTAAATGTATCTAATATTGTGTTTGGTCGTATCCAAATTATTCGTTGTTTTGTTGGGAAAAAGGATAAAAATAAATCGCATATTAAATCGTAATCGCAATTTTTTGTTTTGCTTTTTTTTTTTTTTTTGGGGGGGGGGGGGGGAATCGCAATTAGATTATTTTCCCAAATCGTTCAGCCTTATTTTAAATTGTATGCGATATTTAACTGGTAGCCAGTGTAAAGATGCCAGAATTGGACTAATGTAGTCATACTTTTTAGATCAAGTAAGCACTCCTGCGGCGGCATTTTGAACCAGCTGTAGCTTATTTACCTGATTTGCATGGCATCCCTGAGTAACGAGTTACAATATTCTATTATAGAGGTCATAAAAGCATGGATAAGCTTTTCTACATCTGATGCAGACAGCATATGGCACATTTTTGAGATATTTCTAAGATGGAAAAATGCTGTGCGGCAGACGTTGGAGATATGACTATCGAAAGATAAATTGCTGTCGAACATTACGCCTAAATTCTTAACCGTGGAAGATGGCACCACCGTGCAGCCATCTATGGGCAACTTGTAATCTGACATATTATGTTTGGAGCGATTTGGTTCAATAATAAGTATCTCAGTCTTATTGGAGTCTAATCCCTAATATCACTAATGCAGTCTGTTAGCTTAGCAAACTGATTGGTTTCGCTAGGATGTGATGAGATGTAAAGCTGGGTATCATCCGCATAGCAGTGAAAACTTATGTTATGTTTCCTGATAATGTCTCCTAGAGGTAACATATATAACGAGAATAGGATAGGGCCTAAAACTGATCCCTGTGGTACGCCATATTTAACGGGGGAGTGATAGGACTCTTCCTCATTTACATAAACAAAGTGATATCGATTGGTTAGATACGATCTAAACCAGGCTAACACCTGACCACTGATGCCAACATAGTTTTCTAGTCTATTGAGTAAGATTCTGTGATCTATTGTGTCAAAGGCTGCACTAAGGTCTGGTAATATAAGGATTGAGATTTCACCACGATCGGATGTTAAAAGGAGGTCATTTGTAACTCTAAGCAGCGCTGTCTCTGTGCTATGGTGGGGCCTGAATCCTGATTGGAACTTTTCATATGTATTATTATTTGCTATGAATGTGCGTAGCTGGCTTGCCACTACTTTTTCTAATATTTTAGAAAGAAAAGGTAGATTTGAGATTGATCTAAAGTTATTAAGATCTCCCTGGTCAAGGTTTGTTTTTTTTAATGAGCAGTCTAATAACTGCTAGTTTGAAAGCTGTTGGAACGTATCCTAATTCTAGAGAGGAGTTAAAGAGATTTAGTACTGTGTCTGACACTACATGAAATATCTCTAAGTAATTTTGTGGGAACGGGGTCTAAGATACAGGACGATGATTTGGATGATGTAACTAATTTAGAGAGCTCTTCTATTGTAGTAGGTTTAAATGATTCAAGATGTTTGTATGGTAATCTACTGTTAAATGTACTATTGGGTAGAGTGGTGGCTGCTTGCGTACACTGCATGAAAAGTGGGATTTTCGTCCCCGTAAGCGCCTGTAGGCTCCCGAAAATCTCCCTAATTTTCGGCAGCTTTCCTCAATTTACCAGCAGCGAGCGTCGCGTTTGTCTGTGTCACAAATTGTCATAAACGAACCATGAAGTAGGTGGAGAGCCCCGCGCGGGTGCGATGCCTCTAATTAGCATATGAATAGCAGCGAAACCTCTGCCGGCCAGTTAGAGCGTCTCTGGCCTAATTAGCATGTGAATAGCAGCAAAACTAGAGTAATGGCCCACTTGAATGGGGGCGTGAATGGTTGGCAGATCACTTCAAGCCAATCACAAGGGATTTTTCTTGTTTAAAAGTAGTGGCTTCAGCCAATACCGAGTGAGTAAATTCAAGTCGGGCCGTTACTCTAAAGAGGGGGGTTATTGGGCACCCTGGCTCATTATAAATGTAAACCCCAATAATAATAATAAATAATTTATGTTATCATTTTTTATATATTAATGTCATTGTGCTATGTACTACATTATTCACAACATCAAGGAATATAAGAGAAAACAAAGAGGTTTATTTATAAACACACAGCTGTTTATTCAAAGAAAGAGCTTTATTTATAAACACACAACTATGTACAAAGCAGCATAATGTCTCTTATATTGTACTCCAAACACATCAAAAAGTGCCTAAGATGTTCGGGAAAGATCCCTAAAAATCTTTTTCAAAGTGTTGAAAAAAAACAAAAAAACGTTGTAAAAAAGTCACTTTTTCACGCGTATATGGTGAGTTGCCCGGTACTTTGGTATCGCCTCTAATCTGGATTGCAGCGTGGCACAGAGCTCGGAGAGTTCCAGGCTGCGAGAGGGCGGTGGCCGCACAATCCATCCAGACACCCCGCCAACAATGCCATCTTCCTCATCAGATATGAGATCTATGGTGGCGCACTTCCAAATGTCCATCTCATCCTCAGCCAACACACTTCGTCTCGCTTCCAGCAACTGTAATACAATCAATAAGGACAATAAGTGACCTGAAAAATACTCACATTGACAAAAAACTGATCTAATATAATAAATCTTACCATTTTTCTTCTGGATCGACTCCGAGCTAAACTTTTCGCATTTTCCGCCTGCGAGGCGAGTTCAGGTTGTTTGTATCTGAAACTCCGGCATACCGACTCATAATACGTCTTACGGGCAGCTGGAAAACAATTAAATGAGACTGGTATTAATAAAAAGAGTCACGGTACAATTAAACAAGAAATGAGGAAAAACATTAGAAGTTATACTTACAAACAATGTCGTCATTCTCAGCAGTAAATCTGGACTTGCTGAAATAGCCCCAAGCAAATCGGAGGTCACGGCTTTGTTATGAGGCGACGTTAGTCTGTGAAAACAAAATGTGTGGGTTTAAGCTCGGATCTATTAACGTATCTATTTCCTTATACAAGAATAAAAACATATTCTTTAAATCGTAACGTTACCTTTGCTCTGGTTCATAGCGCCTGCAGTGTGCCTCAGAGACGCCGTACAGCCTCCTGTAAATTACAAGACAAAAAACACCTCTTAGTTATAAAACACACAGCTTGGGCTACTTCAAAAAAGATGCTTATACATAAAATTATTCTTACCGCAATCTTGGGATTGTGCACCAGTCCTCTCTTCTTGGAGAGTTACAAACACCAAACCAAACGTCTGTTACGCTTGTCGACACTGCTGTGTGAGCCGTGACCATGACCTCGCACATGATTGGACGAAGGCGAGAAGCCTGTCGGGCTCCTCCAATCACATGCGAGGTTATTGATATAAGGAAAATCTTGTGAGACGTGCGCGCATGCGTATGATATAAACAACAAACGCGATGTGCCGGAAGCTCTGTGTGAAATCAACACAGTGTGCTGTCAGTTGAAAGATGTAAGTCCCAAGACTGAAGAAACGATCTCGGCGCTTCTGTAAACATTGCAACACTGAAGTGTGTCATCACAGTATTTTGACCACAGAAAGCGCTATTTAAAAAATGGAGTTTGGGAGAAAAAAATCCAAAAGGGCTACGTCAGATAACGTACAGAGCCTGCTGCTATCCAGGCATTAACCCGCTGTGAGTGATGTCCCGTCATGTGTAAAGACCCGGAGGATAACTTTACTGGAGTTAGAGAGATTGGTGAAAGGGAAATGCACTCCGAGGACCCAGAAAAAGAAGTGATTGAAGAATTTGAAGAAACGCACCCAGCGAATTGTAGTTCAGACAACAGTAAGCATAATTACATATTGTTTATATAAGCTTGGCTTGCTTTACGTATGTTATCATTTTAAACAATACTAAAACATATCAACAAGTAAAGTAAAATAAAATCAACAAGTTAAACAAAAACGTTGGAGTTAAATGTGGTTGATTATCAATGTTGTTGTATTTTAATAATAAATTATAATTGAATAGGAATATCGCGTTATAATGCATAACGTTATCTTCTGTTTGTTGTTTTTCAGACGAAACAGCAGATGACCAAAGCATTCATCTTTTCCTGGACATCTCCTGTTGTGTGGTAAGCATGAAATTACATTTGGATATACTAGTATAAAGTTCAATACATGCTAATCCAGAGCTGAAATGGGAAAACCTAACAATTTTCACCCACATGATTGTTTTACACTCTTAAATTTCTGTTAGTTAACTAATGAAAGCAACTAAAGTATAAACACACTTTATAAAGACTTAAAAAATCCTAAAATGAAGTTGAAGTGGATGAAGTTCCCACAAAGTACTTAACTGGTTCATTGCACTAAAGCTAGCTGTTTGAGATGCACATGATCTTTTTCAACTACAGTTTTCAAATCTTTTCATACTCAAATGGCCCTATTGATGAGAAATGAACAAAATAATTATGTTCTTTTTAAATCTCAAATGACCATATTAACGATGGGCTTTTCAATCTCAAATGGCCACATTTATGATGGACTTTTCAATCTCTAATGGCCACATTCATGATGGACTTTTCAATCTCAAATGGCCATATTAACGATGGGCTTTTCAATCTCTTATGGTCTAATGGTGGTGCTGAGTATGTGCATTGCATGTGTTTTAAATATGTCCTTTAAATTTCCATAGGATGACTATGCGGATGAAGAGGGGGAAATCCTTGCTGAGGAGCAGAGTGAAGCCTATCCTCACATACAAGATGGGGAGGAGCATGGAAGTGATCAGGCCAGAAGTGAAAAACCAGAACACTTGTTAATAAAACTTTTGGGCATGATGAAATTGACTGGTATACTCCGTGACGACTTCTTACAGTATGTGGGTTGTCCAAAATGTATGACAGTGTACATGCTTACTGAAACCTATGAGCTCAGACGGGATGGTACAAAGGTTTGCAGGACTTGTGGTCACATCCCATTCTACAATCACCCACAGCAGAGGTCTGCATTAAGGAAGAAATGTGGCTCTGCCTTGCTAAGCAAGACTACATATTTGAGCAGTGAAGAGTATGTCCATCCAATACGTTCTTACTGATACAAGAGTGTTGTGCAGTCTCTGGGAGGACTTGTTAAAAGACTTGGATTTGAAGAGAAATTAGATGAAAGGCGAAAGCGGGAAATGCCAAAGGGTGTGTTAGGAGATGTATATGATGGACAAGTATGGCAGGATTACCAGTATGTGAATTCAATAACTGTAGTCATGCCACTATGCACAGTATTTGAGCTGTGATGTAATTACACAAGTTTCCTTGCTTCATTCCCTTCCAGACAGACATTTTGTTGTTTGACATGTTGTTTGCATAGAATGCACAAATTGAGCCTGATTAAAACTCTGTTAAAACAATTAAAATTGTTGAAATAAATTGTTTTGTGTATCTTTTTTTTTTTTTTACCTAACATTGGTTATTGCTAATGACATACAGAGATATTCATATATACTGTTAGCCTGGACAAACTGAATCTACTTAAAGGGATAGTTAAAAAAAATTAGGGAAAAATATTTTGAAAGTATTGTGATAAATGATGAAGAAAATATTTTGATAAATGATTGTCATTAAACTTAAAGATGATTTTGAATTACTCTGTCCAACATCTCCGCTTAGTTATCAGAGTTGAAGATTTTCTATTTTTAATTCATTTATAATTATAATTCTCTTAGTGTTATAAATGGTATTATAACACAAAACTCATGACTAAGTCAGTCATTGAATAAACTTGATTCTCCACTGAAACACACACAAAACTTCGAAAAATACAATACAATGTGCTGTTTATGTCAATAAACACTGATCACCTGAACGGTGACTTTCATTAACAAAAATGGTAATTTATCATTTAAAACTAAACAACATTAATAATATTAGAGCATAAACCTCTATGACATTTTAACAAATATTTAAGTAGTTAAAGTTCTTATTAGTTCTTAATTCTGTAAAAAAGCTTAAATAATCATAATATTCAGGGACAAAGGATTATGGGTATAATATATTTTTAAGTATATGTCCAAAACTCAAAATATTAAGTAATGTTTACATCATTAAGACAATATCTGGGTTAACAGTGTAGCATACTTTGAAAATAAATCAATTCAAGCTACAATTTAAGAGTTTGTAATTTGGCTATACTGATACCAGAGATTTTATTAAAATCAAAGTTTAAAACCCCTCAGAATGTCATCTGAGTAAAACTCCCCCAGCTGCTACCCTGATTTGCATTTGTATAGCTCACACCATGTTCATTTACATGTTAAAGCCTCCCCTAGAATTAGGGGAAGGGGGGACAACTTCAGAGCAAGACCCACGTCAACTTCTGACAACTTACGGCAGTTTTCGGTGTTGGCTACAAATTGTCATGCGCAGTCGTATACTTGGAGTTTCACAACAATCTACAGTGCCACATTCTGACGAAAATTCCACTTTTCATGCAGTGGTAGTTTCTATGTTTTCCCTAATAAACATAATTTTGTTAGTAAAGAAGTTCATGAAGTCGTTACTATAGTGTTGGAGTTTGGTATTGGTTTCTGTTTGTTCTTTGTTTCGAGTCAATTTCTCAACTGTGCTAAAGAGGAAACGAGGGTTGTTATGATTTTTTAATAAGCGTACTGAGATAGGTAGATATGGCGGTTTTAATAGCCTGTCTGTAGTGTTGAACACTCTCTTTCTATGCTGAACGCCATACCCCTAACTTTGTGCTTCGGTAGTTTCTTTCCATTTTTCTAGCTACTTTTTTAAGGGCTGCAGTATGATGGTCGTACCATGGATCTGGCGTTTTTTCTTTTATTCTCTTTTTTTCAAATGGGCACAACGGCATCCAATGTGCTAGAACAAACATTGTTCAGGTTTTCTATTATAATATCAAGATCTTCACAGTTATCTGCTACATATTTCATTTGAGACAGGTCTGGAAGAGTGCTAATAAAGCTATCTTTAGTGGTGGAAATTATTGTTCTGGCTAATCTGTAGCATGTTGTAGACTGAGTGATCCTATCTAGAAGTACATTGTATGACACAAGGCAATGGTCTGAAACGGCATCGCTCTGGGGTGATATTTCGATGTATATTGAGTCCGAGTGGCAGAATTAAATCTAATGTGTGCTTACGAGTACGCGTGGGCAGAGACAGATTTTGTTTAATACCGAGAAAATTTAGAACATCCATAAACCCACGTTCTAATGCATCTTTTGGGTTATCCACATGGATATTAAAATCACCAACGATAAGAGCTTTATCTACAGTGACTGTAAGCTCAGATAGGAAATCTGCTATTTCTTTAAAAAAATCTGTGTGGTAGCCCGGAGGCCTATATAAGGTAGCTAAAATGAACGAAAGCTGTTTCTTGTTACGATCAGTTATTTCCATAATTAACATTATTATTTCAAATGAATTAAATTTTAGTTAGGATTTATGGTTTACTTTAAAGCTCCACTGTGTAAGATCTACTCCCATCTAGCGGTGAAATTCTATATGACAACCAACTGAATATTACTTTCTAGCCCCCCATTCGGAACGCGTTTTAACTCGTACGGTGGCCGTGTCATGCCAAGATTAACATGGCTTCCAGTAGCTACAAAGCAAAAGCAATGAAAAAAATGAACAATTTGCAATGTCCTTTGCCTGTGATCCATCAAAGCACACAGATTTATGTTAAACATGAAAAAAGTCTGATTTTCATGATATGTCCGCTTAAAATCACATACATTCACAAACGTAGCTTAGACACTCCTTTTTCATCAACGTGAGGAAAAATATCCCAGGGGCTGTTACACTTGGTATTAAGATATGTTTTCGTTGATCGGATCACAAGTGGACGAGAGAGACACATCACGTTTACACTTGGTGTTTAAATCTGTCTCTTTTTGTCCATTTTCAACCGCTTCTCTCCAGATTACTGAGGGGATGGTCTGTGGACGAGTCCCTCTCCTGTCATTTAATCATGAGCGGGAGTATTGATGGGTTTAAATTGATGCGAACTATTAGAAGACTATTATGTCAGAGTCCAATCCCTTTGTTTTAAGTAAACATGTTACATGTCCGTGTATATGTAAGAGCTTTCTCTGATATTGGTGAAATAAGATCGTTTAACTTTCACACGCTTGTGAAATGAAACGAAAGACGCGCAGATCAGTTTTATCAATGAAAGGCTAAAAATAGGGCTGTCACCGTGTGTTTGTGCTAGAGGTCAGAGAAGATGAAAAACATTTATCTCAGTACCTCAGATTCCATAAATGGGCATGTTTACACTAACAAGTGTTATGCATAACCATGCTATAGTTAGCCAAGGAACTATAAACTTCAAGTTTACAACATAGACTGTATAGACGTAAACGAATATGCTGAATTACCTGTGGAGAAGATATAAAGTATGCAACTTCGGTGTCCCTTGACTCCCATCTTGGAAAACTAACATTACTCCAATATTGACTTTGGTCTTGATTTTTTTCCTGTCGCGTTGTCGTTTTAAATCCCCTTTTCGCTTCCTTGGCGACGTGTTTTAATGTCCTCGAAAATAGGTCTTCAACAGACTTTCATATCTGCCTCAAATCAAAGCATTAGATCGCGGATCATTACGGTTTGCAGCTGTTGCAGCCGAAGGATTCAGTCTGCACAGGTCGCATATGTGGGCTGCATACGTCATCAAACCTGGTTTATTTAAATTAACTGAGCATTACATTCACAAGTCATAAGCATATTACATAAATTTAGAATTAACTAAGAATAATTGTCAGCTTTATAATTGTTAATATTCTGAAATAAGACACATGCAAACTCTGGAGGCTTTAGCTAGCGGCCAGCGTTGAGTGTAGTCTGAAAGCAATAAGTGGAGCTTGAATTTCAGGAATGTCCCTCGTCGGCGAATGTATTTCAAAGATGGAGGCACAACATGGATGCGCCAGTCGAGTGACTCGACAGTATGTATTTTAAATAGCAGATTCTACACTTACGAGAATACTTTGATTAGTGGGTGGAAGTAATTACACATGAATGAGCACATACTTTTGAAAGAAATCATGGGTTTTTGCTAAGAATTAACTCAAAAAAGTACACAGTGGAGCTTTAAATATGTTGTTGTATATTGTAGCTATCTACAATATATCAGACAATATCAAAAGTAAGACTATTGGTCAGATTTCTAGAGAGAATAGCACTTCCTTCCGGAGACGGATGGAGGCCATTTCTCTTTAGCAGGTCAGATCTTCCCCAGAAATAAAAGGTAACGCTTTTCTAAGGGGATTTAAATGAGGAACTATATTGTATGGTGGAACAGCACTTTTGGGAGTACTTCGACGCGGCGCAGTAACACTCTCCCTCTCCCATTATGAGAGGGAGAAGGGGAGCGGATTTTTCAGGCGAGTTGAAGTACTCCCAAAAGTGCTGTTCCGCCATACAATATAGTTCCTCTTTTAAATCCGCTTAGAAAAGCGCTACGTTTTATTTTGTACCACCAAACTTGCTCGTATTTCTCTTAGTCTTAAATAGGAAAAACGTTGATGTGTTTGGTCACTTCTAACTTTATCTCTGAGTGGTACCATTGAATGAATGGGGCTAAGCTAAATGCTATCGAAGTGTCGCAGCGCGCCCCAGAGCTTACGTGCACGCACTAAGATGATAGAGGGATGTATCAACTCTTCTTAGTTAAGGTAATAACATATTTTAATATTGAAAATGAGTAGACTATTCCTTTAACGTTCCTGAGTATAGAATCTCCAATAACCAGGGCACTTTTAACAGACGTCTCAGCTGGTGTATTGCTGAGTGGAGAATATCTGTTTGATATTAAAACAGGAGTGTATTTTGGGTGCCAAATGTGACTATGCCGCCTGGCAGTCACCCAGTTAGTCAGCCGTCTTGACTCTGAAGTCGGAACCGAGCCATGTGTATTATGCTTAACACTAGGCGCACCCGAAACATTGTTTGTATCATTAACAGTAGCGGCCTTACTATGCTCAACTAGAGTTCGTATGCGCGCTTCTAGTTCTGCAACCTTCTCCGTCAGCCTTACTACTTCAATACACTTAGCACATGTAAAACACTCTATGCTGACGTATGAAGCTAAACTGTACATGTGGCAAGTAGTGCAGGTTACAATAACAAGGGGAGTCTCACCGTTTTCATGCTGGGCGAACGTCTGTGGTCAGGGTGATGTGAGGCACGCTGACTCTGCGAAGGCCTGGAAGCACCTTCTTCACAGCTTCCCGATCTGGCGTGGACAGGTGGGAAAACATACATCGGATGAATGCGCCATTAGATCGCCAACGAAGGCAGGTTTAAGTAAACAGATGGTAAGAAAGGCTAGCTTTAGCCGGCACTGGCTGGTGATGCTAGCGTGCTATATGCTAACACTGGGTGTTACTACCCAGACAGCACACGTACGTCTGCCCGACGTCGGCTCAAGAGCGTACGTCGGCCTCCTTATCTGAAACATCTAATAAGTATCGGCCAGGCATCGGCCAAATCTTCAGTCAAGTCAACGGTATTTCCCGCTCATCAAGCTTGTCTGTTACGTCGGTTTTGGGTCGGATAACTATACCGGAGGCCGATGCCGCGCTTCTCTCTGTTGGTGCGTGTCCAGTTACTCCTCCCTTTGCAATGCAACCCACCAGAGCAAAGGCGACATCATGGGTGTATCAAGTATGTACAAGAACTAAGTAAATGATAATAAGTGAAGAAAAATGGAATCCGTTAAGTAAATGTAAATGTTTTAATATAATATACATGTTGCGAATTCTTTATGGTTTATCTATTATTGTACGTAACTTATCTCGTTAATGTGTTGGGTTACGTGAAATGCGCAGTGCATAGTTTAAAGCATATACGTTTCTAGCGTAAGTGTGGTATTCTCTGTTACGAAAGTATACTAGCTGGAGTTTTCGTAGAGTTCGCAAGCTTTTCACTCGTGTGCAGCATCCTTCAGTGCAAGTTAAAGTTTATGACACAGTAAGTTCATATCATTATACTATGTTTAATGATTAATGTTTGTGTGCACCGTAACTATTTCTGGCATTACGCCAGTTTTGCCGCTGTTTCGTGATCTGCATAATTATCAGTGTAATCGCGCTAACACTTGCGTTAGCACGGGTGCTTATAACACTAATACCTGCAATATATGTTTAGTTCTTCTTATTATGGGCATAATCCTGTATTCTACAGTTTGTTATCTGTTGCTATAATAATGCTGCATAACGTGATTTATGCTATTATATTTCTTTCCGTAGTTTATATCCTTGCTTAGTGTATATATGAGAGTTCATGATGTTTCATTTGTAATACGGTTGAATCCGTATGTAGACAGGTTATTTTTTATGTCTTATTTGTTTATTACAGAAACTACCTCAGTTGAATACTGGCATGTGTACAAGGTTGAAACTTGCATAAATAAAAGTGGAAGCGAAATCTGATGACTCCTCCCTAATCAGAGTACTGAAGTGGTTAACAGCCTTTAAAACTAGCAATCAGTGGGGTAATTCTCAACAATAAAAGTAAAAATAAATAAAATAGCAGCGCTTTCTTTGCTTTTAATGACACACAGCTGCTAAGTTCCATTAATCCGAAGCAGGAGGGGGTAGTAATGTACATACGCTGGTTGCCAGCCGCCGTTAATACTCAAGTAAATTAGAGAAAAGGCAACTCGGGAAAGTGAGTACAAATAAGGGATTATTGGCTTGTTTTACATGTATCATTGTTTGTGTTCCCCTCCTTCGTAAAAAAACAGACAATTCCACGTCAACTCGAACACGCAAAACCCCGGTATGAAGCATTGTCATGAGCATGCCAAACCAACAGATGGCGATATATTCCTTAACCCAGAGAAGCCACTCCAGTCTCGTCTTGCCATGAACAAGGAAAAAATGCGGGAGCTGACTTCGCAGATGTACGTGGTTCAGGTAAGTTTTCGACAAAAATCTTATATTTAAAGTCTTAAAAGTTAGTATAAGGCACTCCGTCTACTACAGCACAGCAAATAAAGTCATAACATTTGTAGTACTAGCAGCGCTATTCAGATTTGATGCATTTTTGCTAAAATGTTTTATTTAATAGAGATTATAATTTCCATTATTTTTATCAATCTAAATACCTTTCACTTGTTCAGTATTGTGTTTTTGTTGCTATGTAAACGATGAACTTAATATAGGCAGATGGCCATTGCTTTTCTGAACAGCAGTTGGAAGTATTCTGAGGTAATTTAAATTTTAGGAAAAATATGAGGATGATTATCGATGATTATATAATTGAGTTCAATAACATAGTAATTTTGGTTGTTTCATTTCATTGTGAGTGTTTGTTTGATGTTTAAATGATCAACATAATATGGTTAATTGTTCTGTCCCGTTTGTTAGAAAAGCTTTTGCAAATATCTTGTCTGAGGTAAATTGTCATTTTAAACACATTTAGTGAGTGTGAATAATATGATTTTTGTCTCTATATATATTTATGATGCTCTGGCAGTTTTAGTTACTGTATAAAGTGTATTATTATGATCTGTATGATAGTTTGAGTGCTTACAATGGCAGCAAATTTAAAAACAAAACAAACAAAAGATGTTTACATTGACATTATTTAAGTTAGTTCAGATTTTTTGACAACCATTTTGTTATGCACAGTGCAATCTGATTTACGTTATTGTATATCAGATGTATGAAATGTACAGTGATTTAATGAACAGGTGTTTCATATCATAGTCATTTGTCATACTGTGGATTTTAAACACATCAAGGGCTGGAAATGACTGAATAAATTTCTTGCCTTTTTCCTTAGCTAATATTTCCCTCATATATGTTTCCTCTCTTCTTGTGTGTTAACAGGTCATTGGCACTGTTGTGTATGTATTTCACTGACAGACAACTCAAGACATTTTAGTGGGTGTAACTGGACATCATTTATGTTAATCTGTAATATTCAATTTTTATGTTTTATGTCTTTGCAAAACAGATCACAACATCATTTGCTGTAAGTTGTTTTTAACCAGCTGTTACAAACATTTTTATTATTTGACTTTAACCCTAAGTGTTTTTGATCTTAACCATACTGTCATATTAGTTTTATCGGAGATAGGACATAGAGGTACTAAGCCATCTGTTTCTCTGTGCAGGGCATGTACATCTAGGATGCGATCAATCCAGATGAGATTCTCTCCAATGCCAGCAAACCGACAGTGGAAGACACGAGCCAGCACTTCTCCCACCACATTGCCTCAGGCTTTTGAGATACCGACTTATAACTGCTTCTCCCCCCTATGTTGGGATCACTGGGGCCTCCATCGCCCGGCATGTACACGCTACATTAGGTGTAGGTAAGACGCACACTCACTGCTTCCCTGGTGCTTGTGTTCTCAATGTTTCTGTGCAGGTGCCTGGGATAATGAAGACAATTTGGGTTGTCATGTTACACGCCAGGTGAACAACATCAGAGTGCGGCAGTCAGAGATCCTAAAGAAGGACTCCATATGTTTAGTCGAGACAGTACGCCGTACATCTCTTACGACGAGGATATTTGTTTCAGGACCGCTTTCCCGATACTGACAAGGACATTTAAGGTTCAATGGACAACTTGCTTTCAATGAATGGTTAATGTCTGTAGCCCTTTTCACACACATATTATGGAAAAAATACAGAGTACACATCCGGGAGTTGTTCGGGATTATTTGATTTTGGTTAATTCACGCTGCCAATAGTTATCTAGATTTGTTTGTGCTTTCACACACATGCACTTGGTAGGTTTTTCGTAGTATCTGTAGTTTGCTTATCCGTGATTTCTCTCTCGAGAAACCACACGTGTATTTTTTTGTTTATGATAAGATCATAAAGGAGTGCGTTACACCAGTGCTTCCCAATCCTGGTCCTCGAGCACGCCCTCTCAAAAAGTTTTAGATGTCTCCTTATTTAACTCATCAGCTTGTTAGGGAGACATGTTTACCATTTTGGAAGGAGGCTGATAAGTTGAATCAGGTGTTTTAAATAAGTTTTTGGGAGGGGGTGCTCGAGGACCAGGATTGGGAAGCACTGTGTTACACGCTGTTTTGTTATGCTGGTGAATGTTCATAGCTGATAGTGACGAGCCCCCTGATTTCTTCTTCAGTCCAGTTTGCAGATTTTTCTCATTGTGAATGTTAATCTGCATTTAAATCTGCCATGTCAAAGGGGAAAAGGCTATATTTTTGTCGTGATGACACAATATTTATGTTGACTAATTATCAACGTTGAAATTGACACCGCCGATTCTATCCACCAAACGCAACAGCTCTAAGTCTAGCATGCACATAATTGCATTCACTAACCTTTGCCTCAGGTTATAAATAACTTAATAATCACAACCATCCACTACCTAAAAAGCTATGAACAGCAGTCATGCAAATTTTCTCAATTTGCTTTTCTATTTCTACTAGCAATTATGTGAGCTGCAGTCTGGATCCTGCCTCTGTCAGATGACCTAACACAAATGGAAAGATGACATCGATCCTTGCAAGGACTTCAGACGATCCCAGCACTGGACTACATACAGTGGTAATCATGTGCGTTTCATGATTAACTTTGGATACTTTTGGAGATCATTTCATCTTCCCCTCGCTTAAATGTTTACATTAACAGAATTTTTTTTACCAGGGGTGCCAAAACTTGTGCATGTCCCTGTACTGATATATACTATACAAATAATATAAGTTGAATTTACTTATTTGAAACGCATTATACTAAACACTACACTGCAATGTTGTTTTTAACGTTTGTGCATAATATATGATTTTTTGTCTTTTTCCTTCATTAGATTTTCAGTAGTCCGTGTCAAATTTTCTTTCAAGGTAAGATAGCTTTACATGTTTTTTATTGTGCTTTAGTGATCACACAGGCCCTGTTTATGTTCTTAACCAGCATGAGTTTATTTATTGTGATATACACAAAACAAGATATTTTGATAAATGATGTTAAGTACACAGCTGCTCATTTACTTCAATAAAATGTCTTTTTCCTATTATGGAAGTCAATGGGTACCATCAACTGTATGATTGACATCATTTATCAGATTAAAGAATTTTTGGCAAGTTTATAACAACATGAAGGTGAGTAAATGATACAATTATAATTTTTACGTAAACTTTTAGCTTTGAAGGATTATTTACTCAACCCCATTGTATCCAAGATGTTTGTCTTTCTTTCTTTAGCCAAACACAATCAGAGTTATATTAAATACTGTCCTGGCCAGTGGCGGCTCGTGACTGCTCTTCTGAGGGGTGCGAATTCAAAATAAGTGTTCAGAGTGTCATGTGTGTTGCTCGTGTCTTCAAAAATATGTGTTTGTTACATCATGTAAACCATGTGCATCACGTGTCTTGTCAAAAGAACTGCCTGCTGCACACGCGTCAAAACCTTTTATGATAAAAGAGATGCTCACGTTCACAAAATACACGCAACACATTCACTTAACATTAAACTCTGATTACGCATGAGATAATGCAGGTATCTTTTATCATAAACCATTAGGCCCTATGACGTATGTGCAGCAGGCACTTATTTTGACATGACACGTGATTCACATGCGATACGCCTAACACATATTTTAAAATGACGAACCACACACATGACGGGCTACATACATGTTGGGATGAGCTTCGCATTGCATTGTGCGCCCTCGGAAAATAAGTCATTGTCCGCCACTGGTCCTGGTTCTTCAATGCTTAAAGGAATAGTCTACTCATTTTCAATATTAAAATATGTTATTACCTTAACTAAGAACTGTTGAATCATCCCTCTATCATCTGTGTGTGTGCACGTAAGCGCTGGAGCGCGCTGCGACGCTACGATAGCATTTAGCTTAGCCCCATTCATTCAATGCTGCCATTTAGAGATAAAGTTAGAAGTGACCAAACACATCAACGTTTTTCCTATTTAAGACGAGTAGTTATACGAGCAAGTTTGGTGGTACAAAATAAAACGTAGCGCTTTTCTAAGCGGATTTAAAAGAGGAACTATATTTTATGGCGGAACAGCACTTTTGGGAGTACTTCGACTCGCCTGAAAAGTCCGCTCCCCTTCTCACTCTCATAATGGGAGAGGGAGGGTGTTACTGCGCCAAGTCGAAGTACTCCCAAAAGTGCTATTACGCCATAAAATATAGTTACTCTTTTAAATCCGCTTAGAAAAGCGCTATGTTTTATTTTGTACCACCAAACTTGCTCGTATAACTACTCGTCTTCAAAAGGAAAAACGTTGATGTGTTTGGTCACTTCTAACTTTATCTCTAAATGGTACCATTGAATGAATGGGGCTAAGCTAAATGCTATCGTAGCGTCGCAGCACGCTCCAGCGCTTACGTGCACACACACAGATGATAGAGGGATGATTCAACAGTTCTTAGTTAAGGTAATAACATATTTTAATATTGAAAATGAGTAGACTATTCCTTTAATAATGGCATTGACTGGGCATCAATGTTTTGAAGTTCCAAAAGTGCATCCATCCATCATTAAAGTGACCCATATATAACCCAGTGGGTCTTCTGATGCAAAATGATAGGCTTGTGAGAAAAACTTTATATTTTAAGCTTTAAGCGAGTTACGATGTATATGTAATGTAAACAGACTACAACAACTCAATCGCATTGTTTCTCATGTGTCTCTACTGTGTTTCATCACAATTCATTTTACGACTAGTCATGAGATGCATAACATCCAATGCGATAACACGTGCCGCCATATTTAAATTGTCTTTTTAACTTTGTAAATGTCTTGTCTCTATCATAAAAAGCTATAAATATGAATAGTTTTTCTCACAAACGTATTGTTTCGCTTCGGAAGACATTTATTAATCCACTGGGTTACATATGGATTACTTTAATGATGGATGGATATACTTTTGAGCTTTGAAAAACATTGATCCCAGTCTATGACATTATAAAGCAAAAATATAAATACAATATATAAATGTAAAGAACCAGGAAATGATTTAATATAACTCTGATTGTGTTCTGTTAAAAAAGTAATAATCAGTCAATTTTCATTTTGGTGGGAGGAGTAATCCTTTAACTCATTTGAGTCATCAGACAATCATCTTGTTGCTTTGACTGTATTCAGTTACAGATCAAAATCCCTGGTGGTAAATGAACACTGCTCAGTCTTGTCTATTTGAGTACACTGACGATCCTGAAGGTGTGTTTAACATTAATATAAAATAATAAAGTAATGCATAAAGTGATAATTGAACATTACTGATGATGTGTGCTGTTAACAAGCAGAAGGGTAAAGATAAACTAAAACAAAGACGTCAAAGCAAAAAGATGACTCAACCCTTTTAAAATGTCTTTTATTTACGGTGCATTTTATCCTTTATCTTAGACAAAGCAGAGCATGTTATTTTCATTTAATACATTCTGGAACAAATCTGGGTCCACTTATCATTTCTACTTACATATGAACATTTCTGTTCTGCTCCGTTTACAGTGTTTGGGTGAGATCTAGACCGAGGACTAAGGCGTATACTAGGACAGAACTAAGTGTTGTGGCCCACAGGTGAGACAAACTTTGCTACTTGGTATCTGTTAGACACGATACATTAAAGAAGGGCCCATTCATATTATACTTAAACTTGGTCCAGGACCATTTGATTTTTGGTTCATTCACACTGCCAATGATTTTCCGGAATCTGTGTTTATGCCGTAAAGACACATGATGTGTTTAAAGTCCTGCACTTGATAGGTTTTATCCACAGTGTCTGAAGGTTTGTTATTATTGGTTATTTCTCTCTGCAGAAGACTGGATTTTTGTTTATGATAAGACTATAATGGAATGCGTGATGCGCTGTTCTAGTATGCACATGAATTATCCCAATTTCAAAGTGGATTTTTGAAACTCCCTGAACTCTGTTCTAGTCCAGTTTGCAGACATTTCTCATTGTGAATGTAAATGTTCATTTAAACCCCCGTTTTAAAGAGCTGAATATCTTGTTGCTATCACGCACATGTATTTTGTTTAATATAAGCTCATGTGAGCACCTGATGCGCTAGAACTGTTGTGCTGCTAAATGATCTCTGCTTCAGCGTGGATAGTGACAAGCTCCCTGATCTCTGCTTCAGTCCAGTTTGCCGACCTTTGTAAAACCCTTGTTTTAAAGAGCTGAACCATAACTTCAAAACTACGCCATTGTTTTTGCGTCTCATTCACAAAGAGGGCTTTCCAGGTATCTTACGGTAATGTTACTAGGTCCTCTTTCCTGGAACAATCCCAGAACATCTTTGCGTTCACACAAATGCCTGTCTGCCAATTTTACGGATATTTTCTGGGACCAAAGTGCTGTGTGAATAAGGTTATACTTTACTCGATTACATAAACACTGATGCAAGCACTTGTTCAACACAGTTTGGTGGTAAGCAAGTGGGTGACTGTTATCTTTAGATATCTCTAACAATAAAATGTATAATTTTCAAGACATTTGCATTAATTCCTCCTATAGCACTCATTTTAAGTATAGCTGAGGATGCAAAGAAGAATTAACACTGTTAATAATGCACAGCCAGACACTCAGGAATGCAACAACACAGTAGATCAGATGTTTTATATGCTTACATAAAGTACTGTATGCTTTGTGGGTCCACTTTTTGATTATCTATCCAATATACACGATTGTTCATGTTTGCCATAGGCACCTAAATTTAAATATAAAAATGTGATCGTATGATTAATAATTTTTTGTTGGATGTTTCCATTTAGGTGATCCTAAAGCAACAAAGAGGAACCATGGAGAGGAAGAAGTGGTATCCAGATGTTTAAAGGGCGGTGTTCGGGACAGGAAACAAAGGCAACAAAGAGGAACCTCTAAGGTTTAATGGCACTGCTTGCAGAGACAAGTGTAGGAAACAAAGACAGAAGACCTGACGAGAATGTTATGATTAAATGTTTTTGTTATGTACATGTACATGCACATGCACATTATTATTTACAATATATTTCTAAGATACATAAATATGTGACCTTGTATATGAAATCCAGGCTACTGGCTTAAAATCTAATGACATCTAAAGTTTGAATTTACTGATTTAACATTGAGTTCAGTCTTTGGCATGACCTTACTCTGTCAGTATTGAATATGTCAAGATTATATTTTCAGAGAATGTTTTCTGAATTGTGTAGGATGATTTTATGTAGAAAACAGTAAGTCACAAAGAAATACTTTGCTGGGTTTTCACAGGCCGTGTCCCATTTGTACAACATATGTGAATTATCTTGAGACTAAAACTTCTGAAATCCAAACTGTTATATTTTAGCATTTCAAATGCAGCCACCCTTTGCCTAGAATTTGAAATATATACCCTTAGGTTTTTTCAGTAATTTTTTGACATCTCACCCTGAGATATTTTTAAAGAAATTTCCATGTATTGTGGGCTTGAATTACTTGTTTATTTTATCATTTTGTCCAAGTAATTTGAAAAAAGTTTTAAATTAAATTTTAGTTCTCAATTGAAATAAATGTATATGTTGAGACTATATTTTTGTCCACAAACGTAATTGAATCATATACTTTAAGAGTATATTATTTTGAAGGGTATAAGAAATATTTGAGTTAAGTGTAAGTAAAACGTTTACACAGTAGTATAGCAGTGTATAATAGTTACAGAATATGTAATTTATGTGTGACACATGTAAATATTCTGTTACTGATTTATCCAAGTTGTTTATGTGTTATATTTGTCAAATGAATAAATTTGCAACGGTTATTGGCAGTGGTGTACTTGTTTTTAGTTATTATTGCAAAGAAGCACATTATTCTGCATAAGTGTGAATGAATAAAGGTTTAATTTAATAAATAAATGCCCGGTAAAGCCCGTGCAGAGCGGCTGTAATTGCATCGTTTAAACATCGGCCCGAGGGCATTTGCGACGAGATGCCGACATCTAGACGACATCTTCCCAATGAGCAAACGCTCCCTGAGCGACATCTTGCCGATGGAACTTTGAAAGTCGGCACAACGTCGGCCAGATGTATGTGTGCTGTCTGGGTAGTGATACAATCGTTTCACTTAGTAATACAGTTCAGTAATCGTCAAGGTAAAGTATTCCTAAAATAAGCTAATAAGTTATATTATATAGATAGGAATAAGATAGTGAAAAAATAGGATTTAGCTGATAAGCTCAACAAAGCTCCAGGCTTGCGACTCCTCGTCACTCGTCTCTCAGCGTCACTCGTCACATTAAAGGGATAGTTCAGCCAAAAATGATATTAAACCCATGATTTTCTCACCCCCAAACCATCCCAGATGTATATGTCCATCATTTTTCAGACAAACACATTTTCAGTTATTTTAGAAAATGTCTTAGATGTTTCAGTTAATCAAATGTAAAGTTACAGGGTCCACTCCTTCAAGTCCAAAAAATGTGCATTCATCCTTCACAAAATAAATCCAAATGGCTTCACAATGATAAACAAAGGCCTTCCGAAGGTAATCCATGCCGTTTTGTTTTAGAAATATCCATATTTAAAACTTTATAAATGAAAATAATTAGCGTGCTGTAATGCCGCCATCTTAGTCGCATCCGCATTTAAGATGAGAGCGTACGCAGTTTATGTAGGGTTCTGTGCTGCTGCTCTGCCGTCCTCTGAATTTGTCATACGTAACAAAAAAAAATTGTACATACTCTCCTAAATACAGAGGAGTCTAAGATGGCAGTGTTATCGGTAGTTATTTTCGTTTCACACATTATACATAGTAATGACTATTGACGTTACAGTTACGTTTTGCAGGTTCATACTAAAAAGTCCACTTAAACAAAGTGATTTACAGTGACATAAATTGTACAGATGCAGTTAAATACATGAACAGAGTCATGCATCAGTTGCATACATCAAATCTTCACATCCATTGCTGGTGTTTGTTAGTTCAGTTTGTTAGATCAGTCTGAATTGTAATCTAATGCTTTACTTTTTTTTCTTATTTAGTTTTTTTTTGTAAGATCACAGACTGAAGTTGTAGTAGTGTATTAATTAGATTGTTTTTCAATACATCCTATAATGAATTTGCAAGCAAAGGATATATCTTACAGTAGCTTATACATATGCTTTGTTTCAAAATACAATTATATTGACTTAATTAATTATATTTTCTTTGCCCAGCTCTCCTCTTTCTTGACACAGAATAATCTCCTGGATAGCAATCAGTCGTACCTCTCATGTAGGTCATGCAGGGGATCCTAGATAGGTGACATCTCCGAACCCCAAAGTCTCGAGCTTTGACCACTGCTCTTTTCGATATACATGACATCCATGGGTTTTTTTGGTAGCACTTTATTTTACAGTACGTGTACTTACCTTGTACGTATATGGTAAATAAGTTGTACTTACCGACAAATGTGTGTTACTTACTTTTAGGTATCTACATGGTAATAAAGTGGTATCATTACTGTACTTACCAGTGGTAAATACTTGGTAGTTATTATGTAACTCTAGATAAGTACTGGGTATTAACATATACATACTTATAGTGTAGGTATACTGTAAGTAACGAGAAACATAACTGTACTTACAAATAAATGTACAATATAAGTATTAAGTATTTACAGGCAAGTTAGGGTTAATGACAGGTATTTATAGTGTACATATATGATAACTAATATCAAACACTACTGTACTTACAAACTGTATATACACAATAAGCGTGTACTAGTGAATGTACCCAGTAGTTAATGCATATGATAGTCAATGGTTGGGTTTGCCTCACAGTAACATGTATATGATGCTATAATCTTAGGTGTTAGATCCTTTGTAATAACTGTGTAAAAAGCAACACTTTATTTTACAGTCCTGTTTCCATGCAGTTATCATGGACGTACTAGTGAATGTACACAGTAGTTAATGCGTATGATAGTCAACGGTTGGGTTTGCCGGACAGTGACATGTATATGATGCTATATTTTAGGTGGTAGGTCCTATGTAATAACTGTGTAAAAAGCATCACTTTATTTTACAGTCCTGTTTCCATGCAGTAACCATGGACGTACTAGTGAATTTACCCAGTAGTTAATGTGTATAATAGTCAATGGTTGGGTTTGTCTCACAGTAACATGTATATGATGCTATATCTTAGGTGGTAGGTCCTATGTAATAACTATGTAAAAAGCAACACTTTATTTTACAGTCCTGTTTCCATGCAGTTACCATAGACGTACTAGTGAATGAACCCAGTAGTTAATGCATACGGTTATTTAATGCTTGGTTTAAAGGACAAAGATACTGAGTCTGAGTACCAATATGGCACATCAGTAATGTTTGTTCTTAGTTATCATATACGTATGGTATAAGTATAACTTACACTTGCCTGCAGGTACCACACACTTATCGTGTATATACAATTTGTAAGTACAGTAGTGTTTCTCATTAGTTACAGTATACATACACCATTTGTGCCGGTCATTAACTTACACTGGCCTACAGGTACCACACACTTATCATGTATACAATTTGTAAGTACAGTAGTGTTCGATATTAGTTATCATATATGTACACTATAAATACCTGTCATTTACCCTAACTTGCCTGTAAATACTAAATACTTATATTGTACATTTATTTGTAAGTACAGTAATGTTTCTCGTTAGTTACAGTATACCTACACTATAAGTATATATATGTTATTACCCAGTACTTACCTAGAGTTACATATAACTACCAAGTATGTACTACTGGTAAGTACAGTAATGATACCAGTTAATTACCATGTAGATACCTAAAAGTAAGTACCACACATTTGTCTGTAAGTACAACTTATTTACCATACATGTACAAGGTAAGTACACGTACTGTAAAATAAAGTGCAACCGTTTTTTTCATTTGAAAACATGGCTTTTCCTACAACTGCTATGGGGATGACACTCAACATCACTTGTAATTCCACCCCAATGACCCCATGGTTTCTGCCAATGGTTTCGAAGACAGAACTGCTTGTCATATCATCTGAACCAAAGATTCATCAGAACCTTTCCATTCAGCTAGGTTCTTCGACCATCACGCCTTCCAGGACAGCCAGAAACCTGGGAGTGGTCATTGATGATCAGCTTAGCTTCACAGAGCATGTTGCCAGCACCACCCACTCTTGTAAATGAGCATGCTACGGAGATCCTAGTACAAGCGCTCTTGTCCTGTCCAGGCTGGACTACTGCAATGCGCTACTGGCTGGACTTCATGAAATATTCAAACCAAACCCTAACAGATGATTCAGAATGCAGCAGCAAGGGTTTTCAATGAGCCAAAGAGGGTGCACGTCCCTCCTCTCTTTGTCAAGTTACACTGGCTCCCTATAGCAGCTTGCATCAAATTTAAAGTTCTGCTCCTGGCCTTTAAAACCAGCACTGGGTCAGCACCCCCTTACCTTCACTTGCTTATACAGACTTACATACCCTCTCGATATCTGCGCACTGTCACCAAACGACGGCTTGTGTTGCCATCTCAAAAAGGGAAAAACATTAACGGGTACCTTCTCTGGAGCTATTCCACAACTGTGGAATGAACTGCTGGTCACGACATGATCTGCTGACTCTGTAGCTGTCTTTAAGAATTGGCATCTCTTAGGACATTACCTCAATTCCTAATATAGGATTTACTATCCTATATAGTTGTTGTTTCTTTATCTCTATCTGTACATTCTTACAAAAAAATACTAACCAGCACTTGGCTATGTATACTGTGTTGACTTGATGAGACTATTTCCAGTGCACTTATGTATTGCTGTTCTTGTGTTGCTATAATTGCTTCTATTGTTTACTTCATTTGTAAGTCGCTTTGGACAAAAGCATCTGATAAATTACTAAATATAAATGTATTTTCTCAATATTACTGTTGCGCAATTCAAATGAAAACCTTTAGGCAATGTTGGGGTATGTGGGGGCCCAGGTCATAGCGAATTTGGCTGTTGTAGGTGTAAGAAGATGTACACACACTTGAAAATGGCGGAGTCAGGCGAGGAAAGTAGAAGTGAGAGGAAGAAGTTAAAGGATGCTCCAGCAACATTTAAATCCAAAGTGTGGACTCACTTTGGATTTTATAAGCAGTGAGGACGGGACAAAGCTAGCAAAGGACTACACACAGGGGCGCCACTAAAGGGGGAAAAGTTAGGACGATTCTAAGGGCCCACGCACTTTTGGTGTCCCCAAAGATACGCGCGCGTGATCAACGGAGGCTCGTTTCGTGGGGAGGGCAAAGCGCGAGTAACTTATAAACAAAGCTTAGAAGAGGTCTGGACATCAGAAACTATTTATTAAAGAAAGGTAACTTAACGTTGTATATATTATTTATTCACAGAGCTTCCTTTTGACGTTATGTTAGCATCAGTTATAGCCAACCGCTAACAGTACTTAATGGTCAATAATAGGTTACGTTTATCACCATTAAAAATGAGAAGGATGAAATTTTTGTCCAGATATAGAATTTTTAGCCACTTGCCAGCTTTCTCCTGTTAGCACATATTGCCAGCGGACTTGTACACGTGAGACTCTACCTGTGAAAACCAGACTAAAGTCTCAAATCTAAGTGAGAGTCTGTAAGATAAAGAGCATCACAGTTAAAATTCAAACATTTATTTCACTATGCTTTTAATTGCTGACATGAACTTACCCAGTCAATAATAAAGATATCAAGTTTATATTTTCACAGAATGTTTTACATTATGTAGGATAATTTTATGTAGAAAACAGTAAATAAAAAATAAATACTTCAGCTGGGTTTTCAATGGCAGGCTCACAATTATCTAGTAGATGAAGTTAAAGGTTTTTGGTTTAAGGTTCAAACCATACTATATTCGTAAGTCATATATGATGACAAAGACTAACGAAATATAACTGACACTTGAGTCAACAAATAAAGAGAGCCTCTCATTTTGTGGAACAAGTTGGGAAGAAATCCAATCAGCGAAAATCTTTGAGGGTAGGTTGATCTATGCAGAAGCAAAAGAGCTATTTTAAAAAGCAGCTGCAACGTTCGGTTTCATAACAGGTTGTTTACATTATATTTAGTTGTAAAGTCTAGTTCCCCAGATTTGGCTGATTTCTGTTGACTACATTCGTTAGCAAAGCTGAAGACATGTCTCATGAACAATAAAAATGTCAGAGCTAACGTAATCTGGTAACACTTTAAATATGACAACAAGCATGTAAAGACGACTTATCCAGAAATAAATGCGAAGGTTAACATACATGCTAAGATTATTTTATCAGATAAACCACCATGTTATCGCTAAACATGGAATTACATAGAAACTAAAGGAATACACCTCTGAACTGTATTGATTGTATTGGATTGTCTGAATTAATACCGAGTATAAATATGTAACGATCAGCCCTATCAGCTGAGTTACAAATAGTTAAAAGGGGTCAGATCTTACTGTGTGAGGTTAAAACAATGTTAAAAGGATGACAAACAAGTGAAATGAAATTAAATAAGTGTATTTACAAGAGCACAATGAACTGAAAACACCACATTAAAACTTAAGACTGTTAAAAGAAAGGAATACCAGAAAACCAAACCTTAAAATTCTAAGAGTTCAAGCGTGTTAAAAGTCCAAATGTGCAAAGTGTTCTCCTGTGTATATACAATCCAGTTATAGTGATAATCCAAACTCTGTAAAGGTAACTCCAATAAAA
Source organism: Paramisgurnus dabryanus (assembly GCF_030506205.2). Classification (NCBI taxonomy): domain Eukaryota; kingdom Metazoa; phylum Chordata; class Actinopteri; order Cypriniformes; family Cobitidae; genus Paramisgurnus; species Paramisgurnus dabryanus. The sequence goes on from NC_133354.1 coordinate 29,157,640, forward strand.
GCTAGTGATGGTCGCTTTCGAAGCACTGCTTCACAAGGCTTCGAAACCTTTACAAATCTTTTGTTTCGAATCATTGGTTCGGAGCTTGTTTCAAATTTGGCCAAGTCACGTGATTTCAGCAAACGAGGCTTCATGACGTCATTACTGTTTCGAAACGTTTCGAAACTCTGTTGGTTCACCACTAGGGGGTGTTGATTTCAAAGTGAACCTATGAACCAGTATGTGAAGCCCTGCCAGATTTGACTTTATAAACAGCAAGCAAAGGCAAGATGTTGTAGGTTATAGAGTTGGTGGATGAAATTGTTAATTTGGCATTTGATAGCGATTGTGAAATGAGTGGAATTAAAAGACCAAGACCAAGATCAATTGTCTGGGATCACTTTGAGAGTTTGGAGAACAATATTGTGAGATGTATGTTGTGTGATCAACACCTGACATACCACAATAACACCTCATCAATGTTGAGGCACTTGCGCACCAAACATCCAGATGAAGCTGATGGGCACACATCCGGTAGAGGTGAAATATCTGGCACACCCAGTAGAGGTGAAATATCTGGCACATCAAAACAAGGTATGTATAGAATCTGTCACTGCAAACGATCTGTGCTTGTTGTCAAAAGTGTGTGTTTGTGTGGGACTTTAAAACCTAAAAACTAACCCCCACTTTCAGAGACAAACAACTGAAAAAAAACCTAAGACAGATATTAAAATATGCCAGTGCTTTTGTTTATTAATTCACACTCCAGAAGTCATGGCCTCATGAGGCAACAAGTCACTGCCTTGAGTTTTCGGACGCAGCGAGCCAGTGTCCTGGACAAATGCGGCACTATGCGATAGCGCCTGTCGGGCTACGCGCTTGCGTATGAACTTATGGATAACTCTTTACCGTTTGCCGCTGGTTGTGTCAGCTCCTGTTAGCGTACGTGCCAACCAAACGACCCAAGAAGAGTTTGGAACAAAACGAGAGAGGATCAATTTGTTGTTGCATTATCTGGATGGAGAGAGCTTCACAACAACATTTAACTAGACCGATATTCTGATCCTGCTTGTGTTTTACGCGATGGGTGAGTTGTTTTGATTCGTAACCCTTCAAAAAACATATGCTATTATATTGATCACAACATTAGTGTGTAGATTGTAATCAGCGCGTCTTCCTGCGGACAATGTGCACATCAAAGGTATTGTAGAGCAATATAAATGGTCATTTTAAGACACTTCACAATAAGATTTGTACTGTCAATACATTATGTGAAAAATCATTGTAGATTGTAAGTTGAAAACTTAATTCTGTGCTGTGTTAACCATCAAATTTGGACTAATACTGTAAAATCTATGACTGAAAATTTCGTTTTGAACATCACATAAAAACTTACATAATGAAATAAACAATGTCATCAAACGCAACATTTATAAGACTTGATTACCTTATCCATACGTGATTTCTCATTCTCGTCTGATTGATGGCCATCAGTGGTTGAGTTAAAGACTACAAATCCCATAATTCCACGCTGCTTCAGAGCGTCAGTAAACAACATCATTGTTATTGTTTGATCTGGCGCCATCTAGCGGCGAAAATAATACAAACTGCATCTTTAACTATTCAGTCCTTTTCAGATTAGCCTCATTTAAACCGATTTCGGCATCACTAACCTGCAATCCGGTGAAACTCCTCTTTGATGGCTCTCAGAGGTTTGTGGCCAGGAAACACCACAAAAATTGGCAGAAAGCACTTGAGAGCAAGGCACACTTTCCTCACTGCTCTGCACACAGTGGCTTTACTAATGTGCTCTGCATCCCCGATGTTATAAAGAAAACTACCGTTTGCAAAGAAACGTAAAGCAACACAAAGAATTTGCTCAGAGTGCGGCCACGGTGGCTGATGTTACTGATGTAAGGATGGATGAGATTATTAATATATCGAATTGACTGTAAAGAAAAACGGTACCTTTAAATAAAAAAATCGACTTGGGGTCTCAAAATCCTCTCCCGTCGTAAATGTAACTCTCTGCGAATTAATGCAGCCTCTTCATCAATAGGCTCCTCCATAAAAGGACCTGCCATTTTCACTTTTCTGCGTGAAGGTCTCTGTATATGCAATAAATGAACGCAGCGAAAAGAATGACGCATTTAAATACCACTTCCACTTTAAAAAGGGGGAGGAGACCACAAGAAACTCAGAGTTTACAGGATAAAACCTGCTCCTGACCAGGTTAGGTTCACAGAGTAAGTTACTCCGGAAACAGACTCTGAGTATAAGGGCCTTTTTACACCTGGTCACTTCATGTGTTTTCTCTGATCGGATAGCTATCTGATTTGTTAAAACTGTTCCATTTACATTTGGCCACATAAATGCGTCTTGGCAAAACGAATATGAATCTGATCTTTTACCCCCGCCCAAAATGCAAATACACTATTTATTACTCCGCCTTAAAAAACTTAAGATGACGTTTACGCAACAATATGCAGCACTTACTGTATGTTGTACTGAATGTTGGGCAGGGGACGCGCGTCTCCTTGCTCGGCATGAGCTGAAGCTCGCAGTACAGCGCAGCAGAAGAGTGACAGCGCGATGATTTAATGCAGGTCCATGACGGGAAAAGCATTCACAAAACTCTCTCTTAACGTTATATTTCTTTGTTTAATATCATTTGAATTTGTCATTACACTCTTTTATTGATTCTAGGAAGCTTTTTTACCCGCTGTCATCTCTCCATAAAGCAATAGGCGTGTCAGCTTTGTTTGTTTGGCGCTCTTCCAGCTTACTTGCGAGTGACGTGCTGACGTTTGGGAGGAGTAAAGCGCGACTTATGTGGTTTCATCAACCAGATGCATTTACACTTCTCTGAAATGCGTCCCAGACCACCTCCTGAAGTGGTTTGAGCGATCGGATTTAAATCCGTCTCGAAATCGTTTCAGAGGGCATTTACACCTGGTCTTTTTACGATCAGATAGCTATCCGATCAGAGAAAACGCATGAAGTGACCAGGTGTAAAAAGCCCCTAAGTTACTTCTCCTTCTGAAACAGGCTTGACCTACCCCGCTGTCTCAGGTTTAACCTACCTCTCATTTTGAAACGGAAAACTCAGAGTTTCCCTTATTTCAGGGTTAACATAATCAGAGTTTTCACTTAACCACCTTTCTGAAACGGGCCCCAGTAATGTCTAAGGCATGTTTATTGAATATGCTTAAACATCTTAATGTTACCAAGGCCTAGAACAGGCTTCAACAAAGCCATGACTGAAACCAGGCACATGTATATGAATAAATGACAAAGTTTAAATAATGATTTTTTTTTTCAATTTTCCAGCAAGGCAAAGGGACATTGATGAGGCTCTGGTGGACATGATAGTGAAGGATTCCCAGACATTTTCCATGGTGGAGGATGAGGGCTTCAGGGCTTTTGTGCAGAAACTGGATCCAACATATGCGCTTCCATCAAGGCATGGGCTGAAGGACATGGTTGCTGCAAGGTATAAAGTGACAAAAGAGAAGGTGGGGGAGGAAGTCAAAAGCTCAAACACTGTGAATCTTACATCTGACATGTGGACATCAATAAATACGGAGGCATACCTTGCAGTAACATGCCATTATATCAATGAAGAGAAGTTGTGTAGTGTTGTGCTGGGAGTTTTGAAGTTTCCTGAAACCCACACAGCAGAGCACATCAATGAAGCAAAGCCCATTTTGCTAGAGTCCTGGGGAATAAGAGACAAAGTGACATGTCTCATCACAGACCATGCCTCGAACATGACACTGTGTGCTAATCTGCTTCAGATTAGACATATTCCTTGCTTTGCACACACCTTAAATCTGGTTGTAAAAAATGCCCTCTCTCAAACAGCAGATCTTAGTGCCATTCGAGATCACTGCAGAAGAGTTGTTACCTTCTTTAGATGCAGCACCAATGCCACTGAGAAACTGTCTGCAATTCAGCAGCAGATGGGAAGATCGAAGAAGAAACTGATTCAAGGGGTGGAAACAAGGTGGAACAGCACATTTTTCATGCTCCAAAGAATATATAAAGAAAGTGAAGCAATTGGTGCTGCTCTAACATCCTTAAACACCAATGTGACACCCTTGAACAGTGGACAGTTTGAAGCAATCGCACAGTGTCTTCAAGCCCTTTCAGCCATTTCTCTCTGCAGAGAAAGTGGTCACAGCTTAAAAACGTATACCCATCGTCAGAATGCTGTTTTATAAAATAAACGAGAAGGCACAGAAACTTTCATCAACAACAGCAATAGAGCTCACAAACAACTTGATAAAAAACCTTAAAACATTTTTTGGAACAGTGGAATCCTTGAGGACCTTGGCTAAGGCTACACTTTTGGATCCCAGATTCAAGACTGTTGTGTTTGGCTGTGCTGAATGCAGTGCAGTGATGCGCGAAACATCATCGGCTCCACCACCTGGGTCATCTCAGCCATCAACTTCAGCTGCAGCCACTTCAGCAGAAGGACAGGAAGACAGAGAGAACCTATGGGAACTCTTGGATAATAAGATACAGGAAACACAAAAGGTCCATAGTGTCACTGCTGATGCAACAGTTGAAGTACAGCGATATTTAAATACATGAACAGAACAAGTGATCCACTGGAGTTTTGGTCAAAACATCAAACTTTCTTCCCTCATCACTTTCTGATTGACTTTGCATGTGTTTTATAGGCAGCTTTGATGTTAAACACATGTGAGTATAATTAAAAAGGTGGAGTAAAAGTAACTGCAGGTAAATTGTCTAATTAACAAAATACCCTAACTGAAACATTATCCAAACATTCATTTTTAATGGTATTTAATGACTTGAAAAATATTTTGACAATACTACACTGTTGTGAACATATTTACAATAGTTTGCCAAATGTGTCATTATGTTTGGGCCCAGATTTCAGTGTTTACACTAATTTGACCAGCAGGTGTCGCCAGCGTGTGCGGTGTTTCGAACGCTT